>NW_022111301.1:1688058-1733882 GCF_000313985.2 Echinops telfairi | reverse complement strand
TGATCACACAGGCTGGTGTGCTTCTTCCATGTGGGCTTTGTTGCTTCTGACCTAGATGGCCGCTTGTTTACCTTCAAGCATTTAAGACTGCAGATGCTATAACTTTTGATAGTCAGGCACCATCAGCTTTCTTCACCACATTTGCTTATGCACCCACTTTGTCTTCAGCAATTGTGTCAGGAAGGTGAGCATCATGGAATGCCAGTTTAATAGATCTAAGTATTCTTGCATTGAGGGAGTACATTGAGTACTTGAGACTCAATGCCCATGTGCTACCTTAATACTAAATCTATACATATATTCACATAGATCTATTTCCACATCCTCATATAGAAATATATTTACATATGTGCATTCCTTTATTTAGACCTCTACAAATGCCCTTTGCCTCCTAGCTCTTTCTTCTATTTCCTTTTACTTTCCTCTTATCCCACTATCATGTTCAGTCTCCATTTGGGTTTCAGTAATTCCTCTCAGTTACATTAAACTTGATCGCACCCTACCAGCCTCCTATACCCTTCTCACCACCGATTTGGGCTTCTATTTAAGTCTTACCTCAGTACAAGAACAGTTTGTATGACATTGTATGATATTCACTTTCCTGAGTTGATTGGTGAAGACGACATGAGTGCATAAAGAAATGTGGTGAAGAAAGCTGATGGTGCCTGGTTATTAAAATATATAACATCTAGGTTCTTAAAGGTTTGTATTTAAAAAGCAGCCATCTAGCTCAGACACAACAAAGCCCACATGAAAGAATCACACCAGCCTGTGTGATCATGAGGTGTCAAAGGGAAAAGGTTTCAGAAGTTCAAAAACAAGCAACCAAATCCACATAAAGGGGCACGGATGTGGTGGTGACCCAAAACCCACCTGTAAGATAACTGGAGAGTCACTCTCAGAAGGGCAACATGGAAGAGTTGATAAATCCAAGGTACAGGATACCACTGATGAACCACATAACTATCCTGTAGTTCTTTAATATGTCCTCCCCTTTCTATTATGGTTTTTATTTGTTTTATCTCATTAATAATATCAGATTTTTATAGGTTTATTTGTATATTTAAAATCATTCACTACATGAAAGTCAAGAGAAATAACCCTTCAGAAACATCAACAAGAGTAACAGGTTCCCTGATGATATGAGAAGAGGTGGTGTTTAGAAAGGGGGGATACGGAGCTGATAGCATTGATAACTATATAACCCCACTTGATGGGTTTGAACAACAGTATTGTATGTGAATGGATACATTGGATGTGTAAGGTATGGCAATCAATAAATAAATGAGGGTTCCTGTGGGGTATAGTGGGGAAGGAGAGGACAAAGAGGAACAGATATCAAAGAGTTCAAGAAGACAGAAAATGTTTTGAAACTAATTGTAGCAATTGTACAACACTGCTTGATGTAATTGAATATTACCATATTTCTACTAACTCCTAATAAAATGAGGGAAAAAATTTAGGGGAAAAAAGATAGGGAGAATATTTTCTTCCCTTTGTTTTTATTAAGCTTGTTCTTTGTGCATTTCATTATAACACTTAGTTTTGTGTCTGTAGCTACCCTTTGAAAACTTCTAGTTAGCTCTTTGTCTTCTTCATTTCTTCCATATGCTTCAGCTGCTCTGTGATGAAGAGCGAGATTCAGAGTCTCTTCTGACATCCATCCACTTTGATCTGGTCTTTGCTTTGCTTTTCAATGACCTTTGGCTTTCTTCAGGAATCCTGTTCTTGATGTCCTCCCACAGCTCATGAGCTCTTCTGTTATTAGTATTCAGTGCATCAAATTTGTCCTTGATCGTTCTTGAAATTCAGGTGGGATGGACTCAAGGTTGGATTTCCATTCTCATAGATTTGTTTTAATTTTCTTAAGCTTTATCTTGAATTTGCATGAGGGCAATTGATTGTCAGTTTCACAGTCTATCCCTGGCCTAGTTTTAACTGTTGATATTGAGCTTCCCCAATTTTTCTTCCTGTGCATGCCGTCAATTTGGTTTTGTGTATTCCACCTGCAAAAGTCCAGGTGTATAGTGACATTTTTGTTTTGAGAAATGATATTTGCTATGAACAAGTCTTTGTTCTTGCAAAATTCCATCATGCGATCTCCACTTTCATTTTTATTACTAATACCATATTTTCCAACTACTGTTCTTTACTCTTTGTTTCCAATTTTTGCATTCCAATCAACAATAATTATCAGCGCATCTTGATTGCATATTTAATCAATTTTTAAGGCATGGATTTTGCTTAAATTTTATTATATTCAATGAATGTAAAAATGCATTCCAGAGACACCACAATATAAAATAGCTCATATCTCCCAAACCCAAAACCAAACCTACCAATTTAAAAAACAAATCAAAACAAAAAATTCAGCTTATTTAATCAATTTTTGGCTGAAGGTATTAGCAGCATTTTTCTGTTTTTTTCATCACTAGCTATCCTTAGTGGTTGGTGCATACATTTTAATAATAGTTGTATTGATTGGATTTCCTTGCAAGCAGATATATGTAATCCTATCACAGACAGCATTGTACTTCAAGACAGACCTTGAAATATCCTTTTTGAAGATGAAGGCAATGCTATTCCTTTTATGTGTCATTTCATGCATAATAAGCCACAAGATTTTCTGATTAAAAGTGGTCAGTGCCAGTCCATTTCAACTCACTGAAGCCCAGGATATGGATCTTTATGGGTTCCAATTCATTTTTGACCACTGTAATTTAAATATATTTGTATTTGCACTTTCCAAGCTCCTATCATTAGCAGAATTTTTCAGCCATGTCTACCTACCTTGAGTCACATCCCACCAGCAAATCAGCATCCCTAAGGTTCCACTTCCACAGGCTTGACTCTACTCACATCACCATGGTTGACACTATTCAGAGACATCAGCTACTCCTGTCCCCAATCCCTGGGCATGATCTCTAACAGTCTTTGCTTCCATTCATTAGGCCTTCATTATCTGACAATATTTTGCAGCTGTGCACAACATTTTTCAGTGACTCCTGCTTCCGAAATGAGGAGCTGAGTTCTTCTTTGTTGCTTGTTCTTAGTCTGGAAATTCCCTGAAACTTGTTCAATGTGGGTGACCCTGCTGGCATTTGAAACACCAGTGACATAGCTTCCAACATTACAGCAACACGCAAGCCACTATAATACCACGAACTGACAGACAAGTGGTGAATATATTTAACATATTATTATATGATAAGAAAACAAACCAAACTCACTGCCAACTCACAGGGACCCTGTCGGATAGCGGAGAACTGGCCCTGTGAGTTTCTGAGACTGTAACTGTTTACTGGAGCAGGCAGCCCAGTCTTCTTTCTCAGAGCAGCTGATAGATTTGAGGCACTGAACCTTACAAGGTAGCAGCCCAACAACTAATCACTCTGCCACTAGAACCCTGTAACAAGTGGTTGTTTTCAGAAAATTAGGTCATAATTCATAAAATTTATTTATACATATTTGTTGTATATATTTTTATGCTGTTATTGAACCAATTGCTTTAGTATTTTGCTATTGTGTATTAGTTTGCTTATCCCATTTAAGTCTATACCAGGAATGAGAGCGGCATACTAAGTGGCAGTCTGAGATGAATTGCACTGGAAATTGTTTGGGAAATATCATTCCAATCGATTATAGTTACTCATCCTTAAGAAAATGTTGATGTGCAGCTTCTGACCACAATAGTGACTAGGAAAGAGTCCACACATTTTAGTCCCTTGGGAAAATAAATAGCAACAATTTTCCTGCTCCTTAGAAACACAAAATCGCAATGGCACATCTCAAGTCACAATTCTCTTTAAGCTACAGTACAACATGGGGTGGGGAGAGCTGGTTTAAAAAAAAGCAATCAATGAATAGCATCCAGTTTCAGAAAATTGAAATTCACAAATATTCAGAGTGTCCTTGAATACATTTATTTTGCACATATTTTCAGAAGAGAATTGCAGTCAATATTCTAGAATTATCATTTAACGCTGGCATTGAAAGTTTAGCCCCACATTACTTCTGGCTTGAAATGAATCATTGTAATATAATGTGGAGCATTGGAAAGATATTTACAAGAACTCTAAATGGCTTGTGCAGTTGTTTTTCTTTAGCTTGGTTCTTCACGTGACTAATCCCAGAACAGTGAGAAGCTTTCTGTGAGAGCACGTTGGCTATCACTTGTAAGATTTAGATTTACTTTCTCGTGGATGTAATTCATACATAGTCATTGTGGGTAAAGCATACACAAACATATAAAATATTCAGCAATGTATCTGAAATTTTCCCACCTCTACATTTTACTAAGTCTCCCTCTCACTAAGTAAACCATCCCTTTTCAAAACGAATCCACATTTGATGAATTCAGGAATGAGTGAATGGATGAGACAAATAATATATTTAACACGCTGATATTATTTGAATTTTTAAATTCTGGATATATTTCCATTTCAACAAGACATAAACATTTTATCGTTTCCCCATAGTCCTTAAGTTAAACATGAAAACACATTAGCTGTTCCCTTAGGGTGGAAGTTATGCTTATATAGGCAAGAGTACTTCCTCTGGCTTCATTTATTTTTGCTCTTAAACTCATGAGCTAAGCAAATGTCACAGTGTTTATGTGGCCTTGTTGGCCCTAAGTTTGTAATTCTTCCAAAATGATTTATTTCCCACAATCTTGTAAGAGATCACTTGGTTTATTACCCGAATCATTAACCTGCAATTGATGGGTCAATTTACTACTTACTCTGTAATTCAACAAACAATGCAATAACTGAGTTAGGCAATAAAAACCCTTGAATACAGAACCTTAGCTGGGGCTTCATGACAAATGAGAGTCAGGAGAATATTGTGTCCTTTGGATCAGAGACCCTGGAATGAGAGCTCTCTAGAAGAATCATTATATGGATAGAGGCCTGTAAAACTAAACTCTTAACACTGAAAATGAATAAAATACATTTTCAGCTTTGAAGATAATATAGCTTTGCTTTCAACTACTGAACGCTGAAAAGGAAAAATGGTCATAAACTATATTTAAATAGATAACCTGACCCAGATTTGGCCTTGGGATTCCTTTTTAAGGAATAACTATTGAAGCCCACATTATAATTTTCCCCCATGCTATTGCTGTTAGATCCCTTCCATACGGATCCAACTCTTAGCAACCGTATTTAAAACAGAGCAAAATACTTCTCAGTATTTCATCATCCTCACAATTGTTACTATGTTCAGTAACTATCATATATCTAAAATATAAAGGGAAACAAAATCATTTTTGATCTATGAAAAATAACAACTATGCCAAGCTTTGTTCTATAACTGAATTTTTTCTCTTTATCATACAGTATTTGGCATCTTGATTGGGGTGATCAAAATTACATCTTTATGATTAAATTTGTATTTTCAACTGAATACAATATCCTTAGGTGCATTTCAGCTACAGTGCCAGGATAATGTACAGGTTTAATTTCATTTAAAATTGTTTATTAGCTTTAGGTAAATAACTGTATACAAGCATCTTCATTGTGTTAGTCTAGTGAAACTAAGGAAACAAATCCACAGACACTCATATGTATGAGAAAGTTTTATATAAAGGTTAAGTGTACATTAAGAAAGCATCCCAACCCTGTCCTGTCCAGTGCTGTCCGAGGCCATAAGTCCAACATTAGCCCATATGACCGACATCAATCTACAAAGTCCTTATCAATCTCACAAAACACACACAATGATGCTGACTACAGGAGGAAAGCAGAATCAATGAGCAGTGTAAGCATCTCAGTGCTGGCAGGGGTCTCCACACAGGTGATCCAGCACCCAGTGCTGAATCAGGGTAGGTAGGTCCATGTGGCTTTTTCTCAGGGATGTCTTTCAGGAAGTGAACTTTGCAAGCTGAAGCAGGGAACTGGCTAAGGCAACTTCACCCTGATCTGACCATCAGAAAAAGCAGGAGACCCAAGAACTAGGAAGGTGAGGTTCACAAAGCCATTTATCTCTCTGCCCTTCAGTTAATCCCACATGTGTTTATTGGCCAGGTTGGCACAATAAACCTTAATTATCTCATTAGTATTTCCAGAAATTAGTTTCCAAAATTTTTAAAATTTAAAAGCAATTTAATCACATGAACATCTTCAACAGGACAAACTTTTAAAGTACTGACAGATAACATAGGATTCTACTAATCTCATATTTAGAATTAAGAAACATATTGCAAACAATAGTCTTTTAAAAAGTGATGATATTATCTTCTTGTCACAGAGAAAAGTAAAAGGAAATAGAGGGAAAAAACTAGGAGACATTTATAGAAGTCTAAATACAGGTATATATATAATGATACGGAAATGGATCTGTGTACATATATTTATAGGTTTAGTATCAAGGCAGAAGATAGATATTGGGCCACTACTCAAGTACTCCCTCAATGCAAGAACACTTTTTTCTAATAACCAGACATTCTGTGATGCTCATCTTCCCTACACGATCACTGAGACAAAATAGGTTCATAAGCAAATGTGGTAAAGAAAGCTAATGGTGCCCTGCTATCAAAAGATATAGTGTCTGGGGTCTTAAAGGCTTGAAGATAAACAAGCAGCCATCCAGCTGAGGAACATCAAAGTCCACATGGAAAAAGCACAACAGCCTGTGTGATCATGAAGCGTCAATGCGATAAGGTATCAGACATTAAAGATCTAGAAGAAAAATATCATATCATTGTGAATGAGGGATAGGGTGGAGTGGAGACCCAAAGGCCATCTGTAGACAGCTGGACATCCCCTTACAGAAGGGTCACAAGGAAGAGACGAGCTAGAGTACAGTATAGCACTGATGAAACTTATAACTTTCCTCTAGTTCTTTAATGCTTCATCCCTCCCACTATCATGGCCCCAATTCCACCTTACAAATCTGGCTAGATCAGAGCATGTACATGGGTACAGATATGAGCTGGAAGCACAGGGAATCCAGGACAGATATCCCTCAGGACCAACAATGAGGTAGTGATACTAGGAGAGTAAGGGGAAAGTAAGGGAAAAAAGGGGAATGGATCACAATGATCTACATATAACCCCCTCCCAGGGGGACAAACAACAGAAAAGTGGGTGAAGGAAGACATCAATCAATCTAAGACATGAAAAAATAATAATTCTTTATAAATTATCAAGGGTTTATGAGAGAGGGAAGTTTGGGGAAGGAGGGAAGAAAATGAGAAGCTTATACCAAGGGCTCAAGAAGAAAGAAAATATTTTGGAAGATGATGATGGCAACAAATGTAATTTGTTGGATTATGATAAGAGCTATATAAACCCCCCAATAAAATGATTTTTTAATGTATATTATAAATACAAAGTTTATATAATTACATTTTATATAAATATCCAATAAATATATTCCTGATAGAGAGCATGTTTTAAATATATATTTTACTGAAATTTCTTTCTAACATTTCTATTTTTCTTCTGTTATTTGTAATAATGTGATCTAATAATATAATTTAGTATATGTAATTATATTTCATAATATAATGACCTATAAATAATTTAATAGGTCAATTTGACTAACCTGTGTTTTCCTGTAGTTTTTCCAAGCACTAGATTAGCTGTAATCCATTGCCATTTAAAGCAACAGAGGAGTGGCAGAGAAGCAACAATAATATAAACAAGAGCCAGACCAAGAGACAACAGTAGATTTCCTAATCTATGGGACAAATTAAGTTGAGCCCTTTCACGCAAGAAGATAGTTTGTGGAGTGGTGTATCTTCAGGCACTTAGGTTGGGTAGCTAGATTTGTGGGTCTCTGGAGCTAGAACTGAGTGCCTTCCAGCCAAGGCTTATGGCAGAGGGGCATACCCTTTGGGTATGTATTAACATCCCTAAAAAGTGCTTTGTAACATTACTCAAGTAGAGCAGAGGTCAGGCCAATAGACGGAGGACCAGAGAGAGTCCTGCCTCAGGTACTGCAGAAAAGAAATGGTCATGACTGAATCCTGAGAATTTCTTTCCTAAATTGTAACCTCTAACTTTGCTAATAAACCCCATAATCACTGTGTGTGTGTGTGTGTGTGTGTGTGGGGTGTTAGAATGAGAGAGAGTTATGTAGTTATATAATGTATCATCCCATTCATTCTGACTTGCAGCAATTCTGTAGAGCAAAGTACGATGGTCTCATAGGACTCCCTTGGCTGTAATTTTTATTTAATCAGATCAACAAATCACCACGTCCTTTCCCCTGCAGAGTCTCTGATAAGTTTGAACAGGAATCTTTACGTTAACAATTGAACATTTAACTTTTATACCACAATAACGCATACATTTATCTTATTGGTGCTTTTGCAGTGGAGATCTTTAAGCCAAATACACAATGTTAATTTTATTCTACTTACACGATTATTTCTATTTTCTATCTATCATCTATGTTTGTTTGTTTTTTTATCATTTTATTTCGGGCTCGTACAACTCTTATCACAATCCATAAGTCCAACCATTGTGTCAAGCACATTTGTACATTTGTTGCCATCATCATTCTCAAACATTGGCTTTCTACTTGAGCCCTTGGTATCAGCTCCTCATTTTCCCCTCCCTTCCCACTACCCCCTCCCCCATGAAGCCTTGATAATTTATAAATTATTATTATTTTGTCGTATCTTACACCATCCAATGTCTCCCTTCATCCACTTCTCCACTGTCCGTCCCCCAGGGAGGAGGTTATATTTAGATCCTTGTAATCTGTTCCTCCTTTCTGCCTTTCCTCCACCCTCCCGATATTGCCACTCTCATCCCTGGTCCTGAGGGGTTCATTTGTCCTGGATTCCCCGTGTTTCCTTTGCCTATCTGTACCAGTGTACATCCTTCAGTCAAGCCAGTCCAGAATTGGGATCATGATAGTGGGGGGCAGGAAGCATTCAAGAACTAGAGGAAAATTGTATGTTTCATCATTGCTACGCTGTACTCTGACTGGCTCATCTCCTCCCTGTGGCCCTTCTGCAAGGGGGTGTCCAATTGCCGACAGATGGGCCCTGGGTCCCCACTCTGTACTCCCCCTCATTCATAATGCTATGATTTTTTTTTTTTTGTGATCTTTGATGCCTGATAACTGATCCCTTCGATGCCTAGTGATTTCACAGGCTGGTGTGCTTCTTCCATATGGGGTTTGTTGTTTCTCAGCTAGATGGCCGCCTGTTTATCTTCAAGCCTTTAAGACCCCAGACACTATATATTTTGATAGCCTGGAAGCATCAGCTTTCTTCACCACATTTGCTTATGCATGCACTTAGTCTTCAGCGATCGTGTCGAGACAGGCTGGTATGCTTCTTCCATATGGGTTTTGTGGTTTCTCAGCTAGATGGATGCTTGTTTAGCTTCAGGCTTTTAAGACCTCAGATTCTATATCTTTTGATAGCCAGACACCATTACCTTTCTTCACCACATTTGTTTGTGCACCTGTTGTCTTCAGGAATCGTGGCTGGAAGGTGAGCATCTCAGACTGCCGAATTGTTAGAACAAAGTGCTCTTGCATTGAGGGAGTACTTGAGTGGAGGGCCAATGTCCATCTGATACCTTAATACTAAACCTATAAATATATGTACATAGATCTATTTCCCCCTCGTCGTACAGAAATATATTTACATCTGTATATGCCTGTATTTAGATCTCTATAAATGCCTTTTGACTTCTAGTTCTTTCTTTCCTCTATTTCTTTGTACTTTCCTCTTGCCCCACTACCATGTTAAGCCTTCATTTGGGTTTCAGGAATTCCTCTTCATTACACTGTCCTTGATCCAGCCCTGCCAGACCTCCTACACCCTCCTTGCCACTGATTTTGGACCACTTGTTGTTCCCTTGTCCCTGGGTTTGTTAACAGCCACTTCCTTTCCCCCATCTCCCCCTTTCCTTTGTCCCCCTGGAACTGTCATCCTGTTGTTCTCTCTTCCAGCTTGTTTATCCCACCTATCCCTTCCAGGTAGACATGTAGTGACAACACTATGCACCATCACAAGACCAAGTACAATGAAGCAACAATAGAAAATAAAACAACAGCTACAAAATCTATAACAACGATGACAACAACAAAACTATAAATAGTTCAAGGTCTATTTCTTGTCCTTTACGAGTGCTTTCCAGTCGAGTCTGATGGGGTGCCATGCCCTGCCCCCACATCTATCCCTGGGGACTTCATTGCTGTGCTCCCCCCCTGCTTTTCTGCATGCCCTGAGTGGCTGCCTTCGTAGTGGGCTCAGGGCAGGCACAATTCCCGCTGTGTGTCTCTAGTGTTGTCCCCATGGTGCTATGGGTCAATGAGAAATGCTGTGTCCTGTGGTGAGGTCTGCCCTGTGGCCGTCTCTGTGCATTGTTGCTCTGAGGAGCAACATTGTCCTCAGGGCTTGATGAGCCAGGTTGTGCTTCATTCGTTTTTGTTTTTGTTTTCCCTTTCCCCCTCATTGGCTCCTGTGTGCTCTGACCAGACAAGTCTCTCTTCCTGAGCTGTAGCTTCAGTGCTATCCTCAAAAGTTAATTATTCTGGAGTGGACGGTAGTGCTGTCCACTTAGTTGGTAGCCTATATATTAATCTATAATTCCCATGACTAAAGACCATTTCCTCCATAATCTTAGTACACTATCCCATCTCTCTGAGATTTTATTTATTTGGAAATGGACACTTAAAATACCCTGTCATTGCTTTTTTTTTTTCCCTTCAGTGTCTTCAGTAAACATCCTTTATAGATGCTTCTGTCCTAGTTGCCATTGAGTCCGTTTTCACTCATGGGGAATCCATATCCTGCACACCTGAAATACCATCTGTGGTAGTCACCTAATCTGATGTCAAGTTAATGATTACGAGTGTAGGGGTGGAGTCTAGAATGTCAATCTGAAGATAGCCAATGAGACTTCTGTGTGGGCATGGCTTTCTCCTGAGAATTCTGGGTAATCTGGTACTTCCTGCTTGGAGGTGGAAGACACCTCTCTCTCTGCCACTTTCTGGGAGATATTGCAGAAGACAAGCCACATGGACACAACCAGACCTCAGAAGCCAGAGAAGCCACAGAGAGACCCCTGCCAGAGCTGAGATGTTTCCAATGACACTGGATCCAAAGACTTTTTACCCACTGGCATGTGATCTTGTACATTTGGCATCAATGCATGTGTTTTGTGAGTCTGAAGAGGACTTTATAGATTGATAACAGAAATATAGGCTAATATCGGACTTATGGACTTTGTGTTAACTGGGCTGGGATGTTTTCTCAATGTCCAATTGCTCTTGTATATAAATATCTTTCTTATACATGTATGTGTGTCCATGGATTTGCTTCTCCAGTCTACCTGGACTAACACACCATCTTAATCTTTAAGATACAAAAATTAATAATGGCACATTGTGTCATTTCTGGTAGCTTTGAGGTAATTTCTTTCACCAGAAAATGATTTAATTCTTGGTGAAAAAATGTAGTAGAATCAAAATCATCACTCTTTTTCCAATCTCTTCCATTTGTATTTGTTTCAACTTAACAGCAATACTTCACTGTAAAACTCAGTTTGATGAATCCAAGAACAATTTTTACAGTTTTAATAAGAAAGTCACATTAGAAGCTGCAGAAAATTATTTGATTGAAGATGCATTTGGGGTTGGGGTGAGTTTTTTCTTTATCCTTGGTTTTTTTAATTAATACAATGTTGTTTATGTTTCTTTGTGTTTTAGACAACTTATGAATTCCCAACAATGCCAAAGTCCCTGCTACTCTTTTATTCATTTTTGAGTTGTATTCTGTTAGAACAATTGCTTTGACCATGTATGTCAGATCCTAGGTTTAATATTTTAATGTAATTATTTCTATATTTTGAAAGATAAGTGGAAAGTTATTAAGATCACATACATAGGCCATATTTTCTAAGAAGTTAGATTTGCTGTTTGGCCTACAGCAAAACTTTACTGTTTCATTTTTTATTCTCATAGTCCTCAGTGATTTGATAAAGTATAATAAACATTTACTATTTAATATTTCTGAAGCCATGTGTGTTAGTCCAGGTAGACTAGACAACAAATCCGTTGACCAGTGTTTCTCAACCTGTGAGTCACGACCCTTTTGGGGTCAAACAACCCTTTCACAGGGGTCGCCCAATTCATAACAGTAGCAAAATTACAGTTATGAAATAGCAACAAAAATAAGTTCTTGGTTGGGGGGGTCACCACAACATGAGGAACTGTGTTAATGGGCCGTGGCCTTAGGAAGGTTGAGAACCGCTGCCATAGACACTCATATGTACAAGAAAGAGGTTTATATACAAGAGCAACAGAATATTGAGGAAACGTCCCAGTCCAGTCCAGCCAGATCAAGTCGGTGAGTTCAATATTAGCCCATATATCCTATACCAATCTATAAAGTCCTCTTCAGACTCACGAAATAGATGCAATGATGCCAATGCAGGAGCATCACAGACCAGTGGGTTGGAAGTCTTGTGGATCCAGTGGTGTGGTAAGCATCTGGGCATGGCAGGGGTCTCTACATTGCTTCTCTGGCTCCAGAGGTCTGGTTGCATCAGGGTAAGTTCATGTGGCCTCTCCAGGTTCAGGACACTCGCTGCTGTTAGCACAGATCCAGTTGTCTTGTCAGTACAGTCTCCAAGGGAATGAGCACAGAGAGAAGTGTCTCCCACCTCCAAGGAGGAAATCCAGGAGTTCCCAGAATTCTCAGGAGAAAGCCACGCCCACACTGATGCCTCATTAGTTATATCTTGATTGACAGGCTAGGCTCCACCCTTTCACTGATAATCCTCTCAAATTGACACCAGATTATGGAACTATCACTCCATGATGAATATGAAAATAATATATTTAAAAATTAAAGCAGATGATAATTCATGTCGATTATAAACTGTGTACTCTTGCTATTTTTACATTCATAATTGATGCAAAAGAAATCAACATATTGCTATTTCCTGTGTTAGCTGCAAACAACTGAAGTTATTTTACCCCCTGATTCAGTGTCTTCTTTCATATATATAAAACTCACCAGAAATGTATTTAATGAGAGCACTCTTTTAGATATACATCAATTTTCAGATAAGTGGTTCAATATTTTCATTTTTAAGTGATCTAATATAAATGTATTGCCATTATGAATGTGTTTTTCACTTTTTATTTGATTGTTTTTTATTAAATTAAGCCAAACTGAAACCACTGCCATCAAGTTGATTCCAATGCATTGTAACCCTATAGCAATGTAATAGGAGTTAGCAATTAAATTGGTGTGTATGTAGGTCTATCCCTGAAACTTGAACTCACTCCTCTGTAATATTATTTCAAATTGTTGATCTGTCAAAGAAGACCTTTATATTCTGGCATATACTCGTAAATATTAATAAATGCTCAGGGAATATTTTCTACCATCTACCATATTGCAAAAGGATGTCCACCTAAGAAATAATGACATAAAGAAACATATCCTGACAAGTTCTGAAGGGAGGAAAACTATTTGAGGATCTTTGGCACCTGTCACTTTTGTGCAATTTCTTTTCTTGCAGAATAGAAGATCTCCTTTTGTGTTTATTTGTTTGACAACTTTCTCTAGGTCAGTAGCATGTTCTATTTAGAGTTGAACCGCACATATTTCAATTCTTAAAGACAAGAGTAGTATTCACTCACACACACACACACACACAGGTTTGTCTATATATTCAGTTATATATTTGGATTCGTTTTGCCAAGCACTCTCACGGGTCTTACTGATAATAGTAAAACACAACAAAATGTCTCTAGGTCCTGTGCCATCCTCACAGTTGTTATGTTTGAGCCCAGTGTTTCAAACACCAATTCAATCCTTCTCATTCAGGTTTTGAGTTGCTGTGGCTTAGCCTGTACTTTTCAAGCCTTAGGACCTCGCCCGGGGATCTGTACTGCTTGCTAACGTGTTTAAAGTATGTGAGACCAAGTATTGCCATCATCCCTTCAAACGAGCCTTCAGATTGTCTTTCTAGCTCTTCTTTGCCAGACCCAAAGCAGTTCTTGAGTCGTCCTGGCTTCGCTGGTGGCTCGTTCTCAGGGTGCCACAGCTCTCAGCGCATGAGAGATGTCTGCCAAGATGTTCTGCCACTGTTTGTGTCTGCTTGTGGTTTCCACTCTCTGGTGCTGTCATAGCCATTGCCTTTCAGGGCCATCAAAGGTTTACTTGGAATGGAAATCTCTCAGTGCCTCACTCTCGTACCCAAATGACAGTCTTCACTCCTCGCTTTTGAAGATCAGGAAATCCCAACTATACCTTTGTTTCCACACTTTTCATGCTTTCCTAGGTAAACTCCACAGTCAGTCTTCCTATCGGCCACTTCTTAGTCAAGGTTGTCCAACTAATCCAGAAAAATGCCACCCAAGGTGGGACTGAGGAATTAGAACCAAAATGTCAAGTTGCTTTTGGATAAGGTAATTATATACTGTGTTGTTGTTCACCTTGTTGTGTACCATGAAGTCAATTATACTTCCTAACCACCTTAGAACTATCCTTTAGAGTTTCCAAGGTTGTAATTTTTACAAAAGCACATTGCCACATCTTTCTTTCACAGAGCTGCTAATGGGTTTGCAACCTTTCTATTAGCTATGCAACCTTTCTACCTACCTATCTGACTACCAGGTCTCCTTTTTTTTTTCCCCACTGTGCAGCCCTTTAACACACCTTCTTGTTAACTTTTGAACTGTTTAATCCTTAAAATTGTTCTGGTTTAATAGCTATAATTTAAAATTTTAAATTGGAGAAATAGGATTTTTACTGGCCCTACTTACATTTAGGTGTCTTGGTGGTATAGTGAATTGTCTACTGAGCTACAAAAATAGAAAGGTTGACTGTTTGAACCTACTGCTGTTCTCTGGGGGGAAATTAGATTTTTCTGCTCCTACAAAGATTTACAGACTTGGAAACTCAAAGGGGAAATCCTATCCTGTACTATAGTGTCACTGTGTGTCAGAATGAACTTTATAGCAGTGAATTGTACTTATATTTGGTTTACTTTTTAACCTAAACGAATTGTTTTATAAGCAAAGTAAGCTTATGGCTTCAGTACTTATATAAGTCACATGTCAAGATTGCCTATCATGTATTTAAATACACTGCCTATTTAAAAAACATAATAATCTAATTAATATCTTCTTTATACTTTCTCTAGTAGTTTAGAGTGATTTTAAATCAATTTCTTTCTTTTTATTTTTGCTACTTTTATTATCATCATGTATACAATACCGTAGGATCCATTCATTAAGCACTCAGTTTTTAACTGAAAGGTTTGCTGCTGAACCCAAAAGCCCCCCCCTGGTAGGGGAAGATGAAGCCATCTGCTTTGTAAAGAGTGTAGCTTTGGAAAGCTTGTGGGGCAGTTCTACCTTTCTTTATAGGATCAGTATAGGACTATACATAGAAATTGACTTATAGTTGAAGTAGTGACTTTAAAAAAATGCATGCACCCAAACTACATGAACTCTGATTTGAATTAACAAATCATTTCCAAAATGCAGCACATATATTAATGTTGTTTGTTATGTAGTTTAAAACTTTTCTCATATTTAGGAAACTTAGTTTCAATGCAGAAGAAACACTGATAAACACAAATCAGGAAAAGTAAAATATAAACCCCTAGACTCTGAGCTATTGGCTGGAAATAGAGTTCCTATAACTCTGAAGAAAGGGGCAGAGCAAGGATAATGACTATTTAGACTAATTTTCTGAATTGGTAGCTGTTAGGCTAGAGCGATTCCGGCAAGTAGCAAATGGAGAACAATGGGAGGAATTCTCATAATAGAGGGGAATGAAGGGCAGAGAAGGGTCAAGGCGGATGCAGCATTGCACAATAGGACTAGTGAATTTTGCAAACCCATGTTTGAGAGATGTTGCCCTCTCCGAAGAACTCACCAGAAGAAAAAGTTTAGGAGGTATGCATTATACAGCAGAACTAGTTAATTCTGAAAACCCAGATTCACCAGGGGACCCCCTCTCTGAAGGTCTGCATTGTGGACAGAGGAGCAGGGATGTTCAAACGCTCCTATGAGCTTCCTCCCTCTTTTATTCAGAAACCCAATGTCAAAGCTGACAGATGCACCTCTGGGGTGCACCTGACGCCTTTATGGCATTGCAAAATGCTCACAAACTATGCATAAATTGTAAGAGGGAACCTTCCCTCTTGCAGATCTTGGGAAAGATAAAACAGAACCTGAGAATAGAGAAGTAGGCTCCCAGTCTCCATAAAGGATACTCAGGACTGACCCATGGATCCTTGGGCCCCCAAATATGTCTCTCCTACTAAGAGTCTGTAATTCCTAGGGTGATCCATATTGCAAGGACGAAGGAGCCTAAGTCACTGTCCAAGGCCAGGTGCCCTCAAAATTTTCCTTAATAAAATAGTGCCAGATAGGATAATCAAGGCACAAGTTATATTTGCTAGGCAGGGTTTAATGAATATTAAAGATAATTTAGGGAATTTTACAGATTACCTGACTAGTTTCATTAAGGAATAGAGGAAATAACTTTAATCTTTGACTTGTCTTGGAAAGACATTAATTTAATCTTTCAGGAGGCTTTGACCATCTATAACAATGACAGTATTAAAGGAAAGGCAGTAACCTATGCCAGTGAAGTGCATGTCCAATATAACAACTCTTTGTGAGGGATACAAGCAAAACCTGATGCAGATCCCCCACTGGGCTATGATCTGACAGATGAGATGTGGTCAAGAGATCACATTGTGTTCTTTTTTTTTTAACAAGGAATAAAAATAATTCAAAGGAAACTAATTAATTAGAGCAAATTCATAACCATTAATCAAGGGCTTCAGGAGAATCCCTCTTAGAAAAATACGAGAGGTTTCTAATAAAACATTAAACCTAGACTCTGAGAATCCTGCAGGCAAGAGAGTGGTAAAGGTAATTTTGTAACGCCATCTACCCCAGACACCAGAAAGAAATTAGGAAAGTAAAGGATGGTCCTAGTAATCCCCATGAAACAAACAGTGAAAGTGGCTTCCTTGGAATTCTGTTTTAGGGATGTACAGGAGGAAGAGAGAGCCCTGGTGAAGGAGACACATGAGAAGAGACAGGCCCTGTTAATAGCTGCCCTCTAGGGACCATGACTTCAAGAAACACAGAATGAACCATTCAGAGGCACACCAAATGACCATGGCCACCATCTGTGGAAGGCTGGACATGGAAAGGGAGAAGGTTCCAGCTAGGGGCATCCCTGAAAGTCATGGCTTTTATGCTGAGAATTCAGCCATTGGAAGAGGGACCGCCCTAAGAACCAGTCATTAATCTCAAATACCTTGGCCTTGAAGTGCTAGGAGCTTTTTCCTCTGATCGACTCCCAATCATAATCTCCCCATTAACTGGATGGCGCCTAGAAGTAGCTGGAAGACCTGTGAATTTCCTTCTGCACATGGAAGCTATTTTCTTTGTGTTGATTTCTTATTGATCTCTCTCACCTCAAAAACCATTATTCTTGGAGTGGATGGGGTACCCCAAGGGAGGCATTTTACTTCTTTTAATTACCTATGGGGAAATCATAATTTTATGAATCCCTTTTTAGAGACATTCTGAGCAAAGTTAAGAACTTGTCCCCAAATGTTAGTGATTCGATCCATATGATGGCATAATTTGTCAAAAGAGAATCAGGCAAAATTAACATAAATAATCTACACAATGATTCTTTTCTTATTACTTTGCATCTTTCCTACATCTGCTAAGATCTCTTTTATTTCACCCCCAAAACAATCAATCTCCTGACTAATACTCCTTATAACAGCTCATTTTGGATATATTTAAAGGCCCTAGACACCCCAGTGGTGTAGTGGTTGGATGTTGGGCTGTGATCTCCAAGGTTGGCTGTTTCAAAAGACACCCTGGTGGTGTAGTGGTCACGTGCTGGGCTGTGACCTCCAAGGTTGGCCGTTTCAAAACACCATTGGCTCTGCAGGAGAAACATATGGCATTGTGCTCCCTCCAGTAAACGGTTCAATCTCTGAAACACACGGGGTGGGGCTGGGGTCACAATGAGTAGGCATCGACTGCACAGTAATGAGGTCTTAGGTCAGTCTGGGAAACGTGCCAGTTTCTTGCAGCTTCGGCCCAAATCATAGGATTTGGTTATTATTCAACCCTATCTGGATACTAGGATCGACATATGTCCACAAGAATGAAGGGCCTCAATCATCCTATTGGAGGATCAATTTGCCCTGACATTGTCCTTATAGTCCAGGCACATCTTCCTCTCTGTTTCTCTGTCTCCACTAATGGGCATCCAATGGGAGCCTGGAGCTATTCAACTGGCAAGATGGTAGTAGATAGGAATTTTGCCAGCAGGAGAGTGGCCCACTTTCCAGATCCCGCTTTGGGAAGCAACCACCTCTCCTCTCCCTCAAATATCTCCATCTCTTCTAGACTACATTACACGGAAGTGTGTAGCCAATGGAGAATTTGCAGATGTACACATTTATCCCTAATGACCAATTCTCCCTGGGGAGGCACCAAAAAAGCCAAATCCCTCCCATTGCCATTGAGTTGATTCCAACCTCGCAGGACCGGTCACAAGTGCCTCTGTGGATTTCTGAGACTGTAACTCTTCAAGGGAGTAGAAAGCTTCATCTTTTCCCTTCAGAGGGACTGGTGCACTCAAACTGCTGACCTCGCTGGCTTTATTTTTAGTAGCTCAGAAGGGAAAGGCTTAATCAATGCTACTCAAAATATCATGTTTTGAGAGGACTAATATGGCAGTTCTACTCATAATACCACCTCATGTTTCACCCCTCTATTTATGGCACCTTTCGCTAACTCTTCCTTACTTTGGGAATTATATGTCTGCATGAGGCCAAATAAATAGGACCTCCTTAGTTATAGACCACCCATCAGAATGTCTTCCTCCACAGAAGAAAAATTGCTTGTTCTTTTGAAGCTCTGCATATTAATACTTGCCAAGCAACTGGTCCAGGCTTTGCATTCTGAGATATGTCATACCTATTATCAATTACTAATGCCATAATTCCCATGCCCATTCCTACAAAACAGCAGGGCCACGCATGAAACTCCATTTTATTAGTAACCAGCACCCTGACAGAAATAGTGAGAACTGGAATGGTTCTTCAGGAAATAGGTATGTTAAACTTTCTCCCAAACTGTCACAACCCAAACATCAGGATGGCTGACTCATTGACGACTGTGCCATGCCTTGAGTTCCCCCAAAACTTGCTTCATTACCCGACATTACCAGCTTTTGCTCTGCATTCTCTCACTACATACTGCTTCTTTGGTCCCTGGACCTGGCACCACAGGAGTTGGAAAGAGTCAGACTAAGCTCTCTCTCCACAGCTGGGAGCTGCTATCTGCTTACACTTGCCTTTCGCCATATAACATTTTCTACTTATATACATATAAGTGTCCTGTTTCTGCTTTTCTCGAGAAACCAGCCTAATTAGATTGGTTCTGGAAATGGTTCTAGAGTAATAAAATGATAAAAATGAGCTTTCCAAACCTGGGGAATCCCAGGGGAATTGTTTATAAGGTGTGGGCGACTGATCCAAGGAATATAAGACAGATACCATAAGTCTGACTTGATATGGGTCCTCTAAGCAGGGAGTTTTCATTCAGTTTCAGCTAAAGAGGTTAAGAGAGGATTTAATCATTTATTTGGTTCGTTCACCTGCACATGGACTGCAAGATGGCTTACATTAAGTCACCAGACATACCTTGGTTCATTTTAAAACAAAGTCTCCAACGTGTTAGGGAAATTGGTATGTTAGAGTGGATTTATCTAAATAATACTATAGATCAGCAGTTCTCAACTTTGGGTCACGACCCCTTTGGGGGTCAAACGATGCTTTCACAGGCGTTGCCCGATTCATGACAGTAGCAAACTGACAGTTATGAAGTGGCAACAAAAATAATTTTATGGTTGGGGGGGTCACCAAACATGAGGAACTATATTCAAGGGTTGTGGCATGAGGAAGGTTGAGAACCACTGCTGTAGACCCTCAAATGGACTGCCCAGGACATACCTTTTACCAAAACCACCAGAAACAAGTTTGTGAAGGGAGCCCAAGTATTTCTGAAGACTCCTGTCATTGTTATTTTGTATACCAGGCTTGACAGTGGGGACTGATTTACTTGGATTAAGACACTTACCTGCAAAGGGGCCGATTGGGCCCCCTAGTGGTAGGGGCAAGTGTCAGCACTTTATCAACAGAGATGAGGTTGGCATGGTTATTGTAATGGGCAGTAGGGATTAAATAGTAATCAGACCAACCTGACTCTTGTGGACATAGGACACTGGCTACTTAGCCGAGGTGTCCAAATGAGCAAAATACATGCGAAGTCTACTAAAAACTGACTTGGTCTATACAAGCAGGAGAATTCGAGGTCACGTGAACCTAAATCACCAACTTAGATCACCAAACAAAGTCACAACCACGTAATTAATTCTCAGATTTGAGCCAGCTTACAGACCTCAACCCCTTTAATGAAAGGGAGCCTGAGCCCTTTTAGGAAAGACCCCACTACATTGCCAAAGGTTTATACTGTTAGTCTTCCTTACCACCTTCCCCGAAGGCACCTGCAGCCTTTTATAAGAGTGACTGTTCACTGGGGCAAAGGAAATAATGACTTTTCATAAATGACTGGGGTATTGGCTTGACATTGACACTAAATCCAGTAGAACCAAAATGTTTTGAAGGCCCACCAATCAGAGTTGGGACATATGGGGATCAAGCTATTAATGGAGTTTTAGCTCCGGTTTGTCTCACAGTGGGTCAAGTGGGTCCCTGAACCCATGGTGTTGTCGTTTCGCCAGGTCCAGCATGCATAGGTGGAATAGGCATACTCAGGATCTGGAATCACCTCCATATTAGATCCCTGAAATGTGAAATGATTGCTATTAAGGAAAGGTCAAGTGGACAGCATAGGAACATATTTCACCCAAAGCAATATTATAATTCTGGAGGGATTGCAGAGATTAATGCTGAAGGAGGCAGGGACGGTGATTCCCACCACATCACCATTTAGTTCACCTATTAAGCCTGTGCAAAAAAATAGAATGATCTTGGAGAATAAAAATTGATAATCATCAACATCACCAGGTGGTGACTCTAATTGCAGCTCCCATTCCATGTGTGGTTTCATTACTTGAGCAAATTAGTACTTCTCCTGGTATTTGGTATGCAGCCATTGAGCTGGCCGATACCTTCTTCTCAATTCTAGTTTCAAAGGACCACCAGGAGCAGTGTGCCTACAACTAGCAGAAACTACATTGATGACATGATGCTGATTCAACCCCCAGTAAGGGAGACAATATCAACAACGTTAGATTAATTGGTAAAACATCTGCATGCAAAGGGGTGAGAAAGCCACCCAAAAATACTTCAGGCACCTTCTACGTTTTAGCAATGAACTTTCTAGGGGTGTGGGGCATGTCTAGATTCCTACTACAGTGAAAACTATATTATTGCATCTGGCTCTCCCAAAACTGAGAAGGAGGGACCATACCTGGTGGTTCTCTATGGACTCTGGAAACAACATCTCCCTCGTTTGGGTGTGTTTTTCCAGCCTATTTACCAAGTGATGTGAAAAGCTGTCAACTCTGAGTGGGACTCAGAATAAGAGAATGCTCTATAACAGGTCCATGCAGCTGTGCACGCCACTCTGTCACTTGGACCATAAAATCCAGCTGATCCAATGGTAGATAGAGACACGGGTTGGAATATTTGGCAGGACCCTGACCCTTAGGATTTTGAAGTAAGGTTCTGCCATCCTCTGCACACTACTATGCCTCTTTTGAGACACAGCTTTTGGCCTGTTACTGGGCCTTGATGGAGACCTGGATGACTGACCGTGGACTGCCAAGTCACCACAAGACCTGAACTTCCTATCATGAACTGAATGTTGTCTAACCCACATGGTCACAGAATGGACCATGCACATCAACACCCCATCATTAAACAGAAGTGGTAGATACAAGACAAGGCTAGATTAGGACCTGAAGGTACAAGTAAGCGGAATGAAGAAGTGATCCAAATACTGACAATATCTGTCACATTACCTTCTTTCTCTCCATCTGCACAGATGGCCTCTTGGGGAGTTCCATATGATCAGTTGAATGACGAACAAAAAACGAATGCTTGGTTTCAAGGCAACACTGAAAACTGGACAGCAGTGGCATTGCATCCCCTTTCTGGGATCTCCCTGAAGGACAGTGTTAAAGTAAAGGGAAATCCTCCCAAGGGGCAGAAATGTGGGCAGTCTACCTGGTTGTTCAGTTTGTCTGGTAGGTGTGCCTACAAATGGTGACATTTGTCTATAGATTCCTGGGCTGTAGCCAATGATTTGGTTGGATGGTCAATGATTTGGAGGGAGCATGATTGAAAAATTGGTGACAAGGATGTGTGGGGAAGAGGTGTGTTGCTAGGTCTTTCTGAATAGGTCAAAAAATATGTGTGTCTCCTGTGAATGCTCACCAAAGGGTTGTATGTGCAAAGAAGGATTTTAAGAATCAAATGAATAAGATGGCATGTTCGGTGCAAACTAGTCCTCCCCTTTCCCCAGCCACCCTGGTCATTGCCTAGTGGACACATCAACAAAGTGGACATGGTAGCAAGGATGGAGGTTTTTCATGGGCTCAGCAACATGGACTTCCAATCACCAAGGCTGACTTGGCCAAATCTGAGTGCCTCACCTCTCAGAAGCAGAGACCACCACTCAGGCCATTCTTCAGAGAGAGAAACAATTAAGCTGGTAGCAAGTTCATCACAAAGGACCATGTGTGTTATGGAATAGACATTATGAATGAGTATTTGCCTTCCCTGCATGCAATCCTTCTGTCAAAACTACCATTCATGGAATTACAGAATGTCATATCCACTGGCATGGTATCCCATGCAGCATTTATATTAATAGCAATAAAGTGCTACCAGGAGCCCATGCTCACAGAAACAACTGGTTGTACAATGTTCTTCATCATCCTAAAGCAGTTGGCTTGGTAGAGTGATGGAGTGGCCTTCTAAAGAAAACTCTTACAGAACCAACCAGGTGACAACTCCATGCACAGTTGGGGAAATGTCCTCCAGGATACTGTATATGCTCTAAACAAGTAGCCAGTATATGTATGGTGCACTGTCTGTAATAGTTTCTGGATTTATGGGTCCAGAAACTAAGGTATGGAAACAGGAGTGATATCACTCACGGTTACTCCCCCTGACCTACTTGCAGGATTTTTGCTTTCTTTTGCAGCTCTTTAGGTCTGGAGTTCCTCATTCCAAAGGGAAGAATATTCCCACCTGGAAACACAACACTAATTCTATCTAACTGCCAGTTAAGAATGCCTCCTGGCCATTTTGGGCTGCTCACGCTTCTGGATTAACAAGTAAATAAAGGTGTTACTGTAATAAGTGGGGGAACTAATCTTGATTACCAAGAGGAAATTGGATTGGTGTTACACAATGGAAGTAAAGAAGCGAATGCCTGGAATGCTGGAGATTGTTTAATTCCTCTCTTAGTCAGCCCATGCCTGGCAGGATGAGTAAGGGCATAGACACCTCCGGAATGAAGGTCTGGCTCACCTCACTGGGCTGGCAGCCATGGCCAGCTGAGGTGCTAGTTGAGGTGCTAGGTAATACAAAGTGGGTGGTGGAGAAAATGGTTCTAAGTATCAATTATGACTGCATGATCAATTGCCAAGATGGGGTCTGTCATTATCAAGATGTCCTCTTTATTGGTCCCTAAGCCTGGTAGCCACATTACTTGGAAAGACATTGAGCATATTAACTTACCCAGGAAAGTAAATCAGACTGAGTTCTCCCACACTTGTGAGGGCTGCTTTCTGGTGTACAGTAATTCTCTTTCATAATACGAACTTCTCTACTTGTATACATTAATAAATATCTTGGTTATGCTTGTCTAGAGAAACCAGGCGAATTCAGATGATATTACTTGAAGGGCACATTGTTCAGTAGGCTAGACAGACTGGGGGAAGGGGGTAGAGGGAAGCAATGGAAATAATGATCGGCGCAGAAGGGAGATGAAGAGAGAAGGCGCCTTTCCGTTATGAAGTTTTCTAAAGGGAAGGGATTCCTGGCACAAAGGGAGCGGCAGTAAAGGGCATAGACTGCAATGGGCGGGATCTGCGCAGAGCCACCACAAGTGATCAAACTGACTATTGAAGTGTTAGGAAGAACTCGGGTACAATTCTGGTCTGCCTCCATAATGACACAGCATGAATGTATGTGTGCAGCACCTGTGAAAGGAAGTGGTGAGGGGGAGGCTTACTACTCAAAAATAGCCAAGGGCTGAAATCTTGCCATCAGCAGCATAAAAACATGAGTTTGCATCTGGCAGGGCTCTCAGATCAGTTGAGATGCCCATGTGCACAATCATGTTGAACACTATCCCTTAAATAAACTCACTTGTTCTGCTAAGAACTTTCTTCCAATCTCTAATTTAAAATAGATCCTTTCCTCATATAAATATATTTGCATATGTACATGTCTTTATCTAGACCTCTATAAATGCCCTTTGCCTCCCAGCTCTTTCCTCTATTTCCCTTGATTTTCCTCCTGCCCCACTATCATGCTAAGTCCCCACCAGGATTTCAGCACTTCCTCTTTGTTACATTCCCCTTGATCATGCCCTACCAGGCCTCCCACACCCACCTCACCACCAATCTGGATCACTTGTTGTTCCCTTGTCCCTGGGTTTGTTAATATATTTATATGAGGATGGGGAAATAGATCTATGTGCCTATATTTTTAGGTTTAGTATTAAGGTAGCAGAAGGACATTGGGCCTCCACTCAAGTACTCCCTCAAAGCAAGAATACTTTCTTCTATTAAATTGGCATTCTATGATGCTCACCTTTCCAACACAACCACTGAAGACAAAGGGGTGAATGAGCAAATGTGGTGAAGAAAGCTGATAGTGCCTGGCTATCAAAGGATATAGCATCTGAGGTCTTAAAAGCTTGAAGGTAAATAAGCAGCCATCTAGCTCAGAAGCAACAAAGCCCACATGCAAGAACATATAAGCCTGTGTGATCACAAGGTGTCGAAGGGATCACTGAAGACAAATGGGTGCATAAGCAAATGTGGTGAAGAAAGCTGATGGTGCCCAGCTATCAAAAAGTATAGTGTCTGGGGTCTTAAAGGCTTGAAGGTAATCAAGCGGCCATCAAGCTCAGAAGCAACAAAGCCCACATGGAAGGAGCACACCAGCCTATGCAATCACGAGGTGTCAAAGGGATCAGGTATAAGGCATCATCAGAACAAAAAATCTTAACATGTGAATGATGGGGGCAGTGCGGAGTGGAGACCCAAAGCCCACTGGAGATCCCCTTGTAGAGGGGCCTCAGAGAGGAAATGAGCCAGTCAGTGTGAGATGTAGCAACAATGAAAAATACAACTTTCCTCTAGTTCCTAAATGTTTCCTCCCCTCTCTGACTATCATGATCCGAATTCTACCTTGCAAGTCTGGCTAGACCAGAGAATGTACAGTGGTACAGATAGGAACTGGAAATACAGGGAACCCAGGGCGGATGATCCCTACAGGACCAGTGGTGTGAGTGGCAATACTGGGAGGGTAGAGGGAGAGTGGGTAGGAAAGAGGGAACCGATTACAGGGAACTATATGTGACCTCCTCCCTGGGGGACAGACAATAGAAAAGTGGGTGAAGGGAGATGTCGGACAGGGCAAGATATGACAAAATAATAATTTATAAATTATCAAGGGTTCATGAGGGAGGGGGGAGCGGGGAGGAAGGGGAAAAATGAGGACCTAATGCTGGGGGCTTAAGTGGAGGGGAAATGTTTTGAGAATGACGAGGGCAATGAATATACAAATGCGCTTTACACAATTGATGTATGTATGGATTGTGATAAGAGTTGTACGAGCCCCTAATAAAATGATTTAAAAAAAAGAATGAAGACAATGTTCGAAAAAGGATTGTGGCAATGATTGTACAACTCTTCCTGATGTGACAGAACTAATGAATTTTATGATATGTGAATTATATGCTAATTAAAAAAAAATAGCCAAAAAAAAGATCGTTTAAGTTTGATAAGAACGGAGGGAGGAAAGACCTGAAGTCTATACTCCCTCCTGGTAACAAACGAATAGCTGTATCCTCAATTAAAGGAAAGATCATATATATATATATAAAACCATGGGACTATGGCACATATCCAGTAGTGTGAATTTGTTAAAAATTGTAGAAATTAAATATATGAAAAAATTTCAAATAAAATTCTAGATTACTTAGATTCCCTGAAAAGCAATTACGGTATTAAATATTGCCTATAAACGAGTCTTAGAAATAATGATAAAAAGCATTTGTTTAATAGCATTATAGGAAATTCAACTCGCACACAATGCTTTCCTTATTTGTTCAGAATCTGTAATCTGAAGGTCATTTTTTCATATACATATATATATATATCCATTATTGCTGCTTTTTAAATGTTATGTTATTATTATATTTCTTTTAGGTTCTGCTAGCTTCAGTGAGGTACGTTTTTAATAAGCCCAGATAAGAAAAGTGTATAGGAGAATTGCTCTGCGGCACTTCTGGCTAATTTCTCTCCACCTTGGCTTTCTTCTCCTGGCCTTACAGTCAGTGGTTCATCCTTCCCAGCTCAGCCCTCTAAATTAGAAGCCCTTTTATCGGAAGCTGTCAGCCTAGTCTTTCAAAGATTATTTCTAACCTACTCAGCCTTATCTACAGGGAGGGGCTGGGAGTGGCCTGGAGCGCCAATCTGTTTTTCAAAGGGAGCTCTGAGCAGGCAATGGTATTAGCCTGTAATGAGAGGAAGCAAGTCTTGTCAAATGTGCTCCAATTAAGTGTTACAGACTTCCCTCAGGAGCAGCTTTTTTTTTTTCTGTTGGGAATTTAGTAACGTTCGGTTACTTTAGTCCTCAGGCTAAGGCTGGATTTTTCAGACATGTCAGAAGAGAAACGATTCAAAGGAAAACATTCTTTCCTGTCTTGTCAAAATTCAAAAATTCCCTGCCAACACCAGTCAGTTGGTGCTCAAGCTGACTTTCTTAAGAACTGAGCCATAACAAAAATAAATAAATAAAAAGGAAAAATCCAAATCCACTGCTATGGAGAGATGCCAACGTGCTACAACTCTCTCTGACAGTAGAACTACCCGGAGGGTCTCCCAGGCTGTGACTTGAGTGGAGCAGACTGCCACATTTCCCTGTGACCCAGTGGTGGGGTTTGAACCCTAGAATATCATGCCACCAGAAATCCTTACCCCCACCCTGGGATGCATCCCTCTGTAGTCTGTGGTCAGACCCATAACAATGCTGATGATCGATGTTATTGTTTATGGCTAGATGCCTTCCAGTCAATTTCATTTCCTACCAAACCTGGGTAGGACAGAGGGAAACTGTACTAAGTCATGCGCCATTCACATGAATGTATGGGAACCTGTAGCCTGAGTAAAGGGGAAGGTCAAGGGTTTGCATTCGCCCATGGAGAACTCAAGCCATTCCATTGAATTAGTCACCTTCTAAAGAACCCTGCTGGTAGAGTGAGTTACCCTTTGGGCTGCTAGCCACAAAGTGTGTAGTTCAAACTCTTCAGCCACTCCAAGGAGAAAAGGTAAGGGTGTCTTATCCCATAGAGATTCATAGGCTCAGAAACACTGAGGAGCCGTTCTACCACATCCTTCAGGGTCATTGTGAGTTAGAACAACTCCGTCTTTTTTGACTGACCAGACTACTTACAGTTCAGTGATAGTATTTAAATTCATTGAAAATTGAAAGTTTTCCCCCATTGGCTTTAAGCTATACATACAAATATTTTCTAACTCAACAAAAGTAGTTGCATCAGAATCTATTAGATTAGACTTTTAAAGACTTTAATGTGTTCACAGACACAATTAGAATACATTTAAAATGCAGTTTAAGTGTGTAACTCTGTCTTTTATTTTCCAACAATTCTTATTTCCAAGGATAACTAGTTTATATCAATCTTTCCACCATCTCTTTTCACTTCACACAGTTGAAGAAAACTTTTTGCCTTTGGTAATTTCATTCTCCTTAGAATAGAATAGAAGTAAAATATGGGCTATTTCCCAGCCACTTTGTATGAAACTAATAAAGGTGGCGCAAATAGTGTTGTAAACAATATTTTATTTTTAAGTATATAATTTGACAATGATCCTAAAGAAATGAGAAATTTCCAAAAATCAAGGATTCAAACAAGAAACATAAGAGCATCTTTCATGTGCTAAAAGATAGAATAACAGGTCTTTAAAATTTTGAATGTTTAAGGAATAATTACGAAATATGTTTTATCTAAATATATCAAACACTGGAAATATAATCCTGTTACACAATATTAATACAGATTTCTATTTTGCAATGTTTAAGTATATTTTGATTCATATGTACAATATATATATTTCAAATTTTAGTTGATAATTTTTATTTTGACTTAAAATATCAATAATTATTTACTCGCTTCTGTTTCTGAAATATGGACAGGCTTAGCAATTATAGCTTTACTTTGTCTCATGTAGACTGGCTAGAATTTTCAAGACAATTTCTCTATTATATAACATAGATTCCACCACTGTTCTGTCAATTTGTCGTACTGTGGTGGTTTGCATGTTGATGCAATGTTCGAAGCTATGTACTTCAATTATCAACAGGTATTTCAATTATCAACAGGGTCATCCAGGGTGAACTTTCAGCACAGCTTCCAGACTAAAAGCAGATTACAAAGAAGGAAAGGGCTGTCCGTGTCTGAGGAATGAGCCACTGGAAACTGATGAAAAGTAGTGGAAACTGGTGAGATATTCTGTTATAGGATGAATGCCACAGCTGACAGTAACTCAAAATACGACTGAGGAAGTATTGCTTCCTCAAAGTAGACCTGTCCTAATTATGTGAACGGATCGAAATTTGGGGACCGTCATTTGCTGATAAAGCATGCCTAAAAATGAGAAGAAATAATGGAAAATATCCATTAATCATCAAAGCCAGGAATGTACAAAGAATGAAGCTGGAGATATTGGAAGTTGTACAAAATGTAATGAAAAGCATAATATTAGTGGCCTATGTCTTGATGAGCTGAAATGGTATCATCTTGGCCAACCCTTTTGAGTTGAACAGTCATGATTTTTATACTCAGGATGACAAATCTAAGAGGAATGACTTCACATTAGTCATAAAGAATATTTCAAGATCTGCCTGGAAGTATAATGCTATGTGTGATAGACTAATATCCGTGTGCCTACAAAGAAGTCCAGCTTATACTTGAACTATTGTTTAAATGCATTCACTAGCCATGAAAGTTAGTGATGGAGAAGTTGAAAAAGCTACCACATCCTTCCATGTAGAAGGTTTCAGTGGCTACTTCCCCCAAAGTTGTCAGCCGATCCCTTCTTCATGGTCTGTTTTTAGTCTAGAAGCTCAGTTGGAACTTTTTCCCATTGGGTGGCCCTGCTGGCATTTGAAAGACTAGTGACATAGCTTCCAGTATCACAACATACAAGCCAACAAAACATTTCAAACTGACAGACAAGTGGTAGCCTTGTCAAGTAGATGCTACATTAGTAATTATTTAAAAAATGATCTGCAATGATCGGCATGTCACTAGCCTGTTATATACAGATGACTTAAGAGTGTTTGTGGGAAGAGGAGGACTCCAAGAACTCACTGAGGAAAATCAAAGAGAGCATATTTCCATATGAGTTATTACTCACGGCAAAGAAACTAAAAATCCTCATACTGGGACCAAGAATCACATCATAATAAATGAAAAAAATACTGACATTTTCCAGATTTCGTTTTGTTTGGATACACAATTAATATCCGTGGAAGGACTGGTCAAGAAATCAAAGGATATAGTAAATTGGGCATGTCTCCTGCACAATATTTCTTTCAAGGGTTCAAGAGCAAAGATGCCCGGTAGAGTTGATCTGAGCCAAGTCATGGTATTTTCAATCACCTCCTCTGCATGTGGAAGTAGGACAATGAATAATGATGATTACAGAAGAATTGACACATCTGAATTACTGTATTGGTGAAAAGTGTTGAAAATACTATGAGTGGTCTGAAGAACAAACAAGTTTGACTTGGAAGCAGCACAACTAAAATGCTCTTTTTGAGACAGGAACCCCACCCAATGCCAGGGGTAAGAGCACACAGCCCACCTCAGTCTCATTCTACAATCTCATGCTCTTATCTGAGCTAAAGTCCTGCTGCTACTTCATGTCTAGGAGAGAACAAAGCCATGGGGTTAATGCTGAACCACAGGGCTAATACTTAACACTTCTGTTTCTGTAAACTGTTTACTTACTCACATGCCCTTTCCCACTACACATTTGAATCAGCCAAACGTAGTCCTGCACATATCCCTCCACCCCTCCCGAAATGTTCAATGTATCCCACTGCTATAAAGGTGGGGTCCTCCTCAAGGTCTGGGCTCAGTCTTTGGACAGGAATCCACTGAGCCCATGCTGGCCAACAATAAAGGTCTTCCTTTCTTAAAACCTCCTCTGTATTGGCTATTCCTTTGGAGTGTCTCTGCTAACACTTTCAAGGCAAGATGACAAGATTTTGCCTCTTGTATTCTGAACAGGTTATGAGGTAGAAACAGCCCCTGGAAGAGAACATCATAACTGGTAAAAGTAGAAAGTCAGTCCAAATCTAAGAAGATAAATTGACACAGTGGCTGCATTGATGAGTTCAAACAGAACAATTGTAAGGATGATGTAGAAATGGGCAGTTCTGTTGTATATAGGCTCATGCTGTGTCAAAACCATCACAACTAAAGGCACTGAACAACATAGCAAACGGGCTCTGCTTTATTTGAAATGGCTGAACAACTCAGAGCTCTTCAGAGTTCAGAGTTCTTTTGCCTGCGAAGAAATAACTAATTACTTAATATGGCCTGTCTCACCACAATCCTCTTTTTCTGGATGTATGGTAAATTCTTGCCACAGGAGCTGTGTTTATAATCCTAGTTTGGAGGAAGTTACCTGGTATGCTATTGAACAGGATTAGGAGGAGATATATTTTGAATAACCACTTTACAAGAGGGTGTGGCTCAAATCACCACGCATTAGTTCCTTGGAGGTGTGATCTGCAGAAGGTGGAAAACACACTTCCATCAACACCATCAAAGATGTCCACTTTCAGACTGCTCCATGCCCTGAAGCAGGTGAGACCTCCTTTCAACTATACTTTTTAAAACATGTTGAGATTTAGGGGCAATTTCAGGCTTTATGTGTGGTTTTCTCCTTTAGCAAAGGCTGGGGTAACTCTCCAATTGAATTTTAAAAATTGAATTATGTGTACAGATAACAATATAGAATGGCATCATTCGCAGTACATCTCTTATATTAACTCTTTATTACAGTTGTCAGACTAATCTTGATTGTCAGTAATAAATCAGATTGTTTTATAGGTAATGTAATATCAAGAAACTTTATTGTTACCAGCAGTTAGCCCCACCCATTGCAACTGGCCTTGTGCTTTCTATAATTCTGACTTAGGGATTTTTATAGCACCATCTAACCTCAAGCATTTTAATATTAAGAACATTACTTTCTTAGAATGGTAGATTGATGAGAAGAGTTTTGCAATTTTTTTGACAAATGCCCTTAATAGGAAAATGAAAAAGTTGAATTTTTAAGAGTGTTGGAAAGAGCAGTATTTGGAATACCTCAGACATTAGGGGGGGATTATGCCAGCTTTTGCCTTTCTCTCAAGTGATTAAATTGACAAGATCTTTATTTTCATTTTGATAAAGAACACAACCCTAAAAGGTGGGGCAAAATTCATTTAAATTCAACTCACATTTCTTCCCTGAGATTTCAAGCACTAAAACATATCTTTTGACTTCCTCTGTTTATAGCAACATGATGAGCTAGATATCTGAAATTCACACAACCATGAAATACTGGTAAACATACATTTAAAAAGTTATCTTAAGAGTATACATAAGCTCCTAAGAAAGTAACCATCCCCCAAGGGTTAAATGGGAAAGGGGAGTAGAGATAGCAATGCCTCATTGTTGATTCATATCCCTGGTGGACTGTTTCATGTTCATTGCATTTTTTTTTTTTGCATGTATGGAAATTTTTCTGTGGGAATTGTGTGTGGCCTTAGTTGATATAGCATCACTGAGAGATGTGTCATTTCTTACTTTCTGGCATCCCCAGCATACCGACAACTTCAAATATTACACTTTTTAGCTTCTGGATTAGGGAGTTAATATTAATTCCAAACCTAAGCCTGCTTAAGGGAAATATTTTATCTGTGTTTATTAGTGTATGTGTAACTAAAATTATTAACCAACTCTGTCAAGATTTGTTTGTTCTTATTCCTGTGATTTTTTTTCCTAGTCTATAATTTTAATAAAACGGTAGCTATTGAGAGTTTTACATTTAAGAGACATTCCACAATATACCCTGAGGATCACGTAGTGGAAAAGCCCTATTTTTCCCCTCACCTCTTTGAGTGTTAACCCACAACTATTTCCTTCAAAGTTTCTTGCAAGTACATTTTCTCCACCTTTCTTCACTCACTCAATCACTCTTTCCTCATCTCTTTTTTCTCCTTTCATTTATTGCTCTCTCTTCCTTCCTCGTTTTCTTTCCTTTGTTTTTTAACTTTCTTTTATGAAAATTATAATTTACATATACTTATAATTTAGTGTATAGCATTTAGTGAATTTACACGGAATACTTAGACAACACTGAAAAAAATAAGATTAGAATATTTTGATTAATTGATCCATAGAGAGATCATTGGAAATATCAAAGTATTTTAAGACATAAAAAAATAAACAAAATGAGAATATTAAGTTTTAAATCTAGGAGAAGCTCTGCAGAAGGAATTTAAGGGAGTGAATATAAAGACATTTACATAGAGATAATGCTTTATAATTTCACAGAGTACTTAAACTCATGAATCATCACAGTAAATGAGTCTAACACACATAAAGATATGTAAATGGTAACAAATTAATTCTGTTTTAGGGGAAAAGAGACCTCAAGCTCAAATGCAAATCTTAAACAGGACAAAGACAAATCAGGATTAATGAGACAATCAATACAAAGCACTAATGGTGTCCAAGAACTCACAGAAACTTGGCAAATTAGTTAGGACATGGAGAACAAATGAAATTACCACAAGGTCATGTTGGCAAAAGATTAATTCATCATAATTGCAGAATGGACTGCGGACGGGGAAAAGGAGTGTGTTTAGGATTCTTACACTTTTGCAGGTTAGAAATGTTACAAGATTTGTTCAGGAACCTCTGTCCAATGCACTCATGGTATAACTCATGACTATATGACCACACTGTCCTAATTTATGTCAGAGACACACATAGGCAAGACCCTGAGGGTGAGGCTACCCCTCTACTGGCTAAGTATGGGAGAAGTAGTAATCTGCTTTCAAACACACTCAGCTTGCCAGTAAAGCTTTCGTATTGTCAGGGAGTGGTCAGAAAAAATTCAATGGATGCAGAATTCTTGTGAATACTCAAAGATGCATTTAAAGCTTCTACTATAAACTATACCCTTCTGCAAACCTAGTGCTCAAAACTTAGGGCTAATACAATTCTTAGCTATTTAATATTAAAAAGACATCAAATAGAAAATATCATAAAAGCATCCCAAAACAAAACTCATAGAATACACATTACATATAAGGAAGTCCAATTAGACTGAGATCAGATTTTTCCAAATAGAACCATTAAAAGATCAAAATATATCTTTTATCTTATGAGAAATCATAACTGTTGGCAGATAATTTTCTCACCAAGTAAATCATGTTTTGGTATCATGACCCTCTCCATTCTCTCTAAAAAGCGCTAAACAACACATAAATATTTTTACCAACAATGTTTTCACACCTTTTAAAGAATGTTTCACAAAATAAGAATGTCAAACCTTGACTTAAATTATAAGATACCAAAAAATATGAGAATAAAATTGTTTTATATAAATATAGAAAAACAAATTTGCATCAACCATATAAACAATAATTTAGCATGAAAACATGGATTGAAATATTGTACATATTTGAAGATACGCAAAACAAAACAAAAAAATCATATCGATATGAATGAGGGGGAGGGCAGAGTGGAGACTCAAAGCCCCTCTGTAAACAATTGGACATCCCCTTACAGAAGGGTCACAAGGAAGAGACGAGCCAGTCAGGGTGCAGTATAGCACCAATGAACCATACAACTTTCCTCTACTTCTTTAATGCTTCCTCCTATAGTCCCCTCACCCGACCCTACTATCATGACCCCAACTTTACCTTACAAAGTCCGCTAGACCAGAACATGTACACTGGTACTGATAAGAGCTCACAACACAGGGAATCCAGCACAGATAAATCCCTCAGGACCAATGATGAGAGTAGATACGAGAGTAAGGAAAGAGGAGGGGGAGGGAGTAAGGTGGAAATAATCACAATGGTTGACATATAAACCCCTCCCAATGGGACAGACAATAGAAAAGTGAGTGAAGAGAGACAACGGTTGGTATAAGATGTGAAAAAAAATTTATATATTATCAAGGGTTCATGAGGGATGGAGGGTGGTGGGGTAGGGAAAAATATGAGGAGCTGATACCATGGTTCAAGTAGAAAGAAAATGTTTTGAAAATGATGATGGCAACATATGCACAAATATGCTTGACATAGTAGATATATGTATAGATTGTGATAAGAGCTGTAAGAGCCCACAATAAAATGATTAAAAAATATACATCGTACATTAATAACCTCCAAAATTCTGAGGATACACATAACTAGCATACAGTTACTGTTAACTTAACCCTTTTAAATAAATACAGCCTTTTAAGATTAAGAGTAATAGTAATATAAAAATGATTCTGACCTGACAAGTAAATAGTTTGGAAATTGTAAATCCTTTTGAAACAGAATGTGGTACATATATTGCCATCAATATTTTCTAGACATTTACTTTCTATTGAGCCCTTGGTTTCAGTTCCTCTTTTCTTCCTTCCAACCCCCCCCCCCACCTCATGGCTCCTTGACATATTATAAATTATTATTATCTTCATATCTCACACAGACTGCTGTCTACCTTCCCCTCTGGTTTCTCTTGTTCTTCTCTCTGGGATGTGTGTGGTTATGTGCCAATCATTGTAATCAGTGGTTCTCCCTTCCTCCCCTCCTCACCTCCACTCCCTCCTACCCTTTTGGTATCATTATTCCCATTCCTGGTCTTGGATTCCATGTGTCATGAGCTTTATCTCTTGTCTATACCTGTGTACATACTCTGGTCCAGTCCAGAGTGGGAAGCAGCACTAGGATCATGACAATAGGGGGTGAGGAACCCTCAATGAACCAAAGGAATGTGATTCATCGGTGCCCTACTGCACCCCAATTGAAAGTCTTACTAAAATATATAAAATAATAAATTGACCATGGCCATACACATATCAATTTTGCCATCTACAAATAAGCTTTACATTGTGGACATGATAAAACATTTGACCAAGAAATCCGAATTATAAGAAAAGGACTGATCTCTTAAGCTTGCGACCCAAAAGAATAAACTAAGTTAACTCTGGAAGGTGACTAATCCATATCTTTTATATGGGAATAGTGTAGGTGATTTAAGGATCTCTTTTCTGTATATAAGAACCTACCATTTTCCGAACTTGTCTAACTAATGAGTGTAGGTATTATGACTCTTATATTGAACACTCTTAGAAGAAAACATAATAAATTTATTGTAAAAGCAGTTAATACAGTTTAATATGTCCATGGTCATAGAAACCCTGTAGAACATAGTGAAACTGCCCCTTTGGGTTTCCAAGGCTGTAAATCTTCTAAGGAGCAGAAAGTGGCTGATGGTTTCCAACAGTTGACCTTGTGGTTAGTAGTCCAACATGTATCCCATTTTAACAAGCAGTTACCAAAAAATCAAAACTTACTGCAAGGAGAAACCACCACTGAACCCAGAACAGGATGGGTGATATTTACAATATAATTTACTAATTACTAAAGGATTTTGTGAATGAAAATATGTACTGAGATCCTAACCCCTTTGTTTAGAAACAGGAATTTTACCATTGTGTCAGTAAATTTATAACCGTATAGAGTGAATGCCAGACCTAATCACATGTGAGTTACAAAAAGACCAATACAATATATGCACAGAGACACACAGAGGCTGAAGACATTCAAGTCAGATACATATATAAGCAAAAGAACTCCATGAAATGGAGGCTACTAGAGTGGTTTGTATGGTATTTTTAATATGCTTTGCCAATACTATAATTCAAATGCATCAGTTCTTCTCTAGCCTTTCTTATTTAATGTTAAACATTAACATGCATGTGAGGTGATTGACAACACCATGCCTCAGATCAGGCACAGTTTAGCACCTTAATCTTACAAATGATTTCTTAACTCTTAGAAAACCTTAAAGAGATTTTGTACAACAGATTTTCCCAGTGTAATACTTTGATTTATTTTTTAATAAGTTTATTTTTAATGCGTTCACCAACATACATACACTTAACATATTATATATTACGATAGTTCTAATACATTTATGTTGTGTATCTTGAAAAGACAGAGTCTGAAGTCCTGGTTGTCTACCAATGGTACCACCCCCTGCCCACCCCACCCCAACCCCCCAAAACGGATTTTCTTTGTCAAAGCTATGCATTTACATTTTTAAACAAAACAACCTTATCAAGTACCTTTTCATTACACCTTCAAAGTACTTCCCATTACACCTAATACATTTGTCAAACCTGCTAATCTGTTCTTGGAAAACTTTTTCAAACTCACCTCTTTTAATGGCAGATACATTATCTTGAACTCGTCTATGTTGTCAAATCACTGTTCTTTCATGTCCTTTTTCATTCGTGGAAACAAAAAGAACTCACAAGGAATGAGGTCAGATGAGTAAGCTGCGTTGGGGAAGAGAGGTGTACTGTTTTCTGCCCAAAACATGTGCACTGAGATTGTTGCGTGAATTGGTGCACTGTTGTGGTGGAAAATTCAGTCCCCTGTCTGCCACAAATCAGTCTTTTTTTTATCACGCATTGTTATGCAATATTCTTAGAACGTCTAAATGGAAAGCTTGATTAACAGTCTAACATGGTGGATGTTCAGATCTACCAGGAGACACGATGAAGAAGAGGAGGGAATGGAGTAATATATTTTAAATATTGAAGAAAAATAACGCAAACCCAAGAACACTATACCTGGCCAAATTATCTATTAAGAGAGATGGAGAAGTAAGAGTCTTCCCAGAAAAGGAAAAACAAAGAATACATAAAAATAAACTCAGCCATATAGAAAAAACTTGCCAACCCAGTATGGGCAGAAGATCAACATCCACCAAGTGCAAAGAAGAGAGACCATTACATAGAACAACTTCACCAAGAGGGTGACAAAGATAAAATAGCCCACAAGATAGCATTAGCTCAATAATGGAAAGAAGGCAAGAATAAACCACACAAACACAACACAAACTGATGAGATAGGTAGGTTGGAAAACACGCAACACAAAAGGTATGAGATGACATCACAGAGTCCACAGATGGATGAAATAACACTGAATATCAATGGATTGAACTCAGGAATTAAAAGGCAGAGGCTAACAGACAGACTCAGAAAACATAAACTATTGATCTGCTGCCTCTAGGAGACACATCTCAAGCTTGCAGACAAAAACAGGTTGAGAATTAAAGGCTGGAGAAAAATATACCAAGAAAATGGCGATGCAAAAAAAAGCATGGATAGCAATCTTAATCTCTGAAAAAAATTGATCTCTAGGTACAAGCCATAACAAGAGACAAGAAGGGGCATTATATAATGCTCAAGGGAACAGTACACCAAGAACCACTGAGCATAATAAATATGTACGCACCCAACAGAGATCCATGAAACTCATTAATCAAACACTTCAAAAGATGAGAAAAGAAATCACAAGCTCAACAATTATAGTAGGTGACTTTAGTACACAACTCTCTGAAAAAGACAGGTCACAGGGAAAGAAACTTAACAAGGAGGCTACAGATATAAACAGCACAATTGGACGACTTGACCTAATAGATATTTTCAGAACTTTCCACTCAGATAAAAAATAAAATCACACTTTTTTCAAGTCCATATGGCCCATACTCGAAGATGGTCCACATGCTGGGACACAAGTTGAGCCTGAGTAAATTCAAACACATTGAGATTATACAGATGTCTCTCTCTGATCACTGTTACAAAAGACTGGAAATCAATGAAAGGATGGTGAAGAAAACAAGGGCAAACAATTGGAGGATGAATAAATCTCTATTGCAAAAGGAGTGGGTATTGGCCCAGACATATTATAACCCTTGGGACACAACTAAACCATTTATCATGTACGGCTGATAGCAAGCCATGCACATATGAAAAAGGAAGAGAGACTTATGTTGATATGCTGGCAAAAACTTACACCAATTTAAACAGAGTCAACAGAACAATCCTTCTATTAGCAAAAGGAAGGAAATAATAAAAATCAGACCTGAGATGCAGGAGGGGGAAAACAAGAAAATTGGAAAAAATAAATGCAGCTAAATGTTGGTTCTTTGAAAGGATAACAGAATTGATAGATGGCTGGCAAACCTAACCAACGAAAGGAAGGAACTAATTTCAATTTTAAGGATGAGGGATGAAACAGGAGACATTACAACAGACCCTAATGAAATAAAAAGGATAATTACACAGTATTGTGAAGGCCTGTACTCTAATAAATTCAACAACTTAGAAGATATGGACAAATTCTTGGAAATACAATCCCTCCATAGACTATCCCAGATGGATGTCAAGAATCTCAACAGACCTATAGCAATGGGAGAAATAGACAAGGTTTTCAAGGGGTTACCAACAAAAAAATCCTCCGGGCCAGATGGATTCACAGGAGAATTTTACCAAGCATTCAGGGATGAACTGACAACAATCCTACAAAAACTCTTCTAGAACATAGAAAAAGACAGAAAACTCCCAAACTCTTTCTATGAAACTAGTATAACTCTGATACCTAAATCAGTTAAAGATCCCACAAGAATTGAGAACCACAGACCAATATCCCTAATGACCATCAATGTGAAAACCCTTAACAAAATACTGGCCAATATAATACAAAAGCATATAAAAAAATAACTCACCATGACCAAATAGGATTCATATCAGTGATGCAGGGATGTTTCAACATACGACAGGCCATGAGTATTATTGTCCACATTCACAGGAAACATTATAAGAACCACATGATGATATCGATAGATGCAGAAAAAGCATTTGACAACATCCAACACCCATTCCTGTTTAAGACACTCAAGAAGATAGGAATGGAAGGAAAATTACTCAATATTATACAATGCATATGTGAAAAACCAACAGTCAATGTGGTAATCGACGGAGAAAATATGAAAAAAATTCCACTGAAAAAGCGGACCTAAATAGTACTAGACGTCCTAGCTAACAACATAAGACAAAGAAAAGGCATCAAAGTTATTCATCCAAGGAAGGAAGAGGTGCAACTATCATTATTCACAGATGATATGATTTTGTACATCGAAAATCCCCAAAACTCCACAAGTGGAGGCTTGGAAGCGATAGAGGAATATGGCAGGGTGGCAAGATAGAATATAAAAAAAAGTAAGTCTATTAGACTGCTCTACACATCAGACAAGATCACAGAAGAGGCAATTAAAAAGATAAAACCCTTTACAATAGCCAAGCACAAATTGAAATATCTAGGGACATACCTGACTAAAAAAACAAAAGATTGGTATGAGGAAAACTATAGAACACTATTACAAGAAACCAAGAGTGACCTCAACAAATGGAAGAACATCCCATGGTCATGGATTGGAAGACTCAATATAGTAAAGATGTCAGTTATGTCCAAAGCACTATAGAAGTTTAATGTTATTCTGATATGAATACCATCATCTTTATTAAAAGAATTGGAAAAATCGATGACCAACTTCATATGCACTGGGAAGAAGCCCAGAATTAGCAGAGAACACCTCAAGAAGAGGGACAAAGTGGGAGGGCTTGCTCTACCTGACTTTAGTACAAATTATACGACCGCAGTGGTCAAAACAGTGTAGGAATGGGATAATGACTGATATTCCGACCAATGGAAAAGAGTTGAAAGCCCAGAAATAAAAATATCAGCATAAAGACAAATGAATTTTGATAAGGGCCCCCAAAATATCCAATCAGAAGCAGATGCCCTTTTCCATAAGTGGTGCTGGAAAAAATGGATATCTAACTGCAGAAAAATGAAGCAAGACCCTTACCTCACTCTATCCACAAAAATAAACTCAACGTGTATCACAGACCTTGAGGTAAAACCCAACTATTAGGGCCACTAATGAGGGAACTGGGAAAAGATTGGGGAAGGATACAAATACAGAGGTGTCACAAATTGACCAGTGGGACATACTGAAGACAAGACACCTGTGTACATCGAAAGAATTCACCAAGAGAGTAATAAGAGAGTCCACTGACTGGGAAAACATCTTTGGCAATGACACATCAGAAAAAGGTCTTATTACTAAAATCTACAATTCTTTTCAAGCTTATAATAAGAGAAAAACTAACTGCCCACTGAGGAGGATGGGTAAAGGACCTGAACAGAAGTTTCACAGGGGCAGAAATCCAAATGGACAATAAACATGAGAAAATGTTCCTGATCATTATCCATAAGGGAAATGCAAATTAAAACAACTATAAGCTACCACCTAACACTCTCAAAGGTAGCCCAATTCAAAAAATCCAAAACTAACAAGTGTTGGAGGGGCTGTGGTCAGATAGGAACACTCATCCACTTCTGGTGGACCTGTAGGTATGTACAGTCATTATGGAAATCAATTTGGCGATATCTAAATCAGATGGAGATTGAGCTATACCATACAACCCAGTAATCCCCCTACTGGGCATATACCCAGAAGAGGCAAGAAACAAGCCATGGCCAGACATCTGTGCTCCAATGTTCATCACGGCACAGTTCACAATGGCAAGGAATTGGAAACAACCCAAATATACATCAACAGATGATTGGATCAAAAGACGGTGGTACATACACAATGGAGTACTACCTGTCCCTAAAAAGCAGCGATGAACACATGAAGCACATTGCCGTATGGGAAGAACTGGAGGGAATCATGCTAAGTGAAGTAAGTCAAGCACAAAAGGACAAGTATAACATGAGTCCACTGAGGTAAGCTTAAACAACAACAACAACAAGAAAAAACCAGGGCATAGGGGAAAAATACTGTATACGAAAATCCCTTGGGTGAGGTCCAACATCTGTGGCAGGAGCCAAAACCAATCCAGGGTTACATACAGCAGCCAACTAACTAAGAGGGGGGAAATAAAGAGAAAAAAAAATACATGGGTAAGGGGTAGCAGGGCACTAACCCACCAAAGGGGAGAGTATTGTTTAAATGTCCACAGGAGAGGGACAGAGAGACCAGACTTCAACCCGATATGCCAAAACGTGAATACCACATACCTGCATGTACCAGGGAACCAATAGAGAGGTCTGTGGGGCCGGCGGCAATCCTAAGTATGTGGACACAGCCCACCCCCCACCCCCACCCCCAACCCCTCCACCAGAAGAATGCACTTCAGAGGACAGCATTGGGGCTACAGTTGGGGAGAGGGGCACATCGGATTAAAGTTCACGGGAGAAAGACAAAAGGATGGAGAGTGAGGAGAGGAAATCCTGGCCTACGGAGGCCCCAAGGATGATGCTCCTACTCAGAGCAGACAATGCACGGGGCAGCCCGGCAGGCTGACTCCACCACGGGACACAGGGTCCCTCACTGAATAATGGCGTTGTGGGGACAGCACCGGAGGCACAATGTGGAAATAGTGCACGGTCTGGCCCCATCATGCTAGCTCAAGGCACTGAGGGCATGCAGCAAAGCTGCAGGGGGAGCAGAGTGATAAAACCCTTGGGGAATACCAAAAATAGACTTTGGAGACAGAGTGTGGCACTCCATCAGACTCTATGGAAAATACTCATAAAGGCCAACAAACAGACCTTGAACTATTTATAGCCTTTTCCAATTTTGTCAGTGGCTTTCTTTATGTTATTGTTATTTTATTTTTGGTTGTTGTTAATTGATTTGACTTCCTTTGTTGTTTTATTTGGCATTGCCTGATTTTTGCACTTATTCATGTATCTGCATGGCGGGATAAGTAATTCAGAGATGAAAAGAATGGGACCAATGGTTCCGGAGGGTATGGGAGAAGGGGAAGAGGGAGAAAGTAAGTGGGAAGGAGAACCAGCCCAGGTATAAGGGAACAAATCAATGAAAGGAAGATCATAGGATGTCTAGTGGAGCTCAATGAAGGGCAAAGTAGCAGCAAGGAATTACTAAATCCAAATGAAAGCCAAACATGAGTGTGGGACAAAAGGAAAGTAAAATGAAATAGAGAAAGGAACCAGGAGGCAAAGGACATTTATAGAGGCCTAAATACAGGCATGTACATATGTAAAAAAATATATAATGAGAGGGTAATAGAACTATGTACTCATATCTATATGTTAAGAATTAAGGTTGCAGATGGGCATTGGACCTCAACTCCCTTAACACAAGAATGCTTTGTTCTAATAATCTGGCATTCTGCGATCACGATCCCATTACGAACCTTAAAGACAAAATGGGTGCATTAGCAAATGTGAAGAAAGCTAATGGTGCCAGCTATCAAAAGATATAGCGTCTGGGGTCTTAGAGGCTTGAAGTTAAGCAAGTGGCCATCTAGCTGAGAAGCAACAAAACCCACATGGAAGAAGCACACAAGCCTGTGGGATCATGAGGTGTCCAGGGGGTCAGGTATCAGGCATCTAAGAACCAGAATAAAACCATACTCAAGGTGAATGAGGGTGGGGTGGGGGAAAGGGCATGGAGTGGAGACCCAAAGCCCATCTGTAGACAATTGGACATCCCCTCACAGAGGGGTCACAGGGAAGAGAAGAGCCAGTCATGGTGCAGTATTGCACCAATGAAACACACAACTTTCCTCTAGTTCTTTGGTGCTTCCTTCACCTCACTATCTTGATGTTAATTCTACTTTACAAATTGGATCAGACCAGAGCATGCACACTGCTACAGATAAGAACCCACAACACAGGTAATCCAGGATAGATAAATCCCTCAGGGCCAACAAGGAGAGTAGAGATACCAGGAGGATTAGAGGAAGGTGGGGGTAGAAAGGGAAAATCTATCACAAGGATCAAGCTAGAACCTCCTCCCAGGGCGACAAATAATGGAAAAGTGGGTGAGGAGCGGTGGAGGACAATGAAAGATATGGAAAAATAATCTATAACTTATCGAGGGTTCGTGAGGGAGGGTTGGTGGGGGAGGGAGTGGGAAAAAATGGGGAGCTGATATTAGGGGCTCAAGTGGGAAGAGAATGCTTTGAAAATGATGATGGCGGCATATGAGCAAATGTGCTTGATACACTGGATGAATGTATGGATTGTGATAAGAAATGTAAGAGCCCCCAATAAAAGTATTAAAAAACAAAACAAACAAAAAACACAGTCTAACATGGTGGAATGAAATTCAAATAGACTAGGGGTTCACATTTTCATCTCTTTGGGAAGTTGATGGATGTCCAGAATGAGGTTTGTCATCAATTGACATTTTGCTTTTCCTTAAAAGAAAACTACTCATATACTCGAGGTTTCTTCCATAGCACTCTCCTTGTAAGCTGTATTCAACATCACAGCTGTGTCTGTGGCATTTTCCTGAGTAGGAAACAAAATGTCCCAGCCGTACGCTGTTCTCTTAAATTGGACATCACAAAAAAATGAGGTCTGAGTGAACCTGCTTTTACGAAAAAATTCACTGTGACCAGAGAGAACCATCCCAGGTGACACCACTTGGTGCACTAACTCAGAGAGAGTTGCTGGATGCTTGCCTAATGGGTAAAAGGTGTACTAGGAAAGCTCCGCTTTGCCCAGTGCAATTCTGGTTTTCTGGGGGTAGCCCTTTGTATAATACACAGTCTGGGCCATCAGAACTTCATAGAAACAGAATCTTGCCTTTGTTTTGAAGTTTGTTTTTGTAGTATTGGTCACAATATTTTTTCTTTCGTGTATCCCTTTCCCATAGTGGTTGTACATATTTAAAAGCCTACCAGCAGTATATAGTAGTTCAAATCTCTCCATATTCTCTGCAGCATTTGTTTTTCTGATTTTTTTTTTAGATTTGCTATCATTGTGGGTGAAGGTAATATCTCATTGTTGTTTTGAATTGCTTCTCCCAGATGGTTAGTGATTCTGACTATTTTTTCATGTGTTTGTTAGCTGTTTGAGTGTTGCTTTTGGTGACACTTAGGGTAATTGGTTAGGTTTATGCCTAATAATTGAAGTGGCTCATTTGTGATTTTCTTATGTGAGGTAAAATCCTATAAATTTTGGTAATTAGACCTTTGTCCATTGTTTCATGCTATTTTTTTCAATCTATAGGTTCTCCTTTTACTCCTTTGATGAAGTCTTTTGATAAGCTTAAGTGTTTTATTTTTAGTAAGCGCAATCATTGATTTTGTCTTCCCCTATGTGCGCTTCTTTTAATATACTTAATAGTTTGTGTATGCCCTGAAATCGAGCCCTTACCATTGTCAGTTTTTTAAAAATTTATGATCCTTATGACTTTGGGGTTTACATGTAGTTCTTTAATGCACCTTGTGTTCATTTTTGTGCACAGAGAAAGGAAATTGTCCTGTTTCATTCTTCTCAATATGGAGATCCAGTTTATCCAACACCATTTGTTGAAGAGGCTGTTTTTAAACTCACTTAATAGTTTTTGTTCCACTACCCTGTAGATGAATGCATTTATTTATTTCCTTAGCCTATTTCCTAAGTATTCCATCTTTTGTACCACTATTATAAATGGTATTGCTTTATTAAATGTCTTTTTTTGAACTCTCTTTTCTGGTATACAGAAGTACAATTGACTTCTGCTTGTTAATCTTGTGTTCTTCTACTTTGCCAAACCTCTTGATTGTTTCCAACAATCTTGTATTGTTTGTATAACATAGTTATAGAGGCATGCACTTCAAATATTATACAATTTAATCTTTCAATACATTTCCAAACATTTTTTCTCATATCCATTTTTGTAGCAAACCACTTACTGTCTCTATAGATTTATCTATCCTGGATTTCATATGCAGAAAGTCATACAAAACATAAACAGAAGAAAAAACATAATAATAATAATGACTATACCAAACAGAAAAACCACAATCAAAAATGAAGAAAATATTCAACTGAAACAACTTTAAAATAGGTGAAACTAGAGATCAAATGATCAGGTACCATATTTTAACCTAACTACAACTTCCATAATTGACTATGCAATGGTCTTTGGCTGATAGCAAGACTCCTTACATCCCTGGACAAGAGTCAGAGGGGATTCACTGGAGGACTCTGCGAAACTACTCTGAAATATATATTCTGAAGTAAAGCCCAGGTCACTTAGTGAGTTTTCACATCAAATAGCTTTCCATATCCATAGCCTTTGGCAAACGAAGTGTTTAATATATTTAAGCTCTGATACAATTCCCTCCTTTGGATTTGAATTTTTAAGTTCACAATCCTTGGATCACATATGCTGGTGTCTTCTTCCATGTGTACTTAGTTGGCACCTCACTTAGTTGGCTGTTTGCTTGAAGGAAAGCCTTTAAGATTAAGGGTGCATGGGGGAAAGGGAAGGGGAGGGGGGGAAAATTAAAAAAAAAAGGAAAATGAGCGGATTCCGGGAACCCAAGGGGGAAGAAAATTTTGGGAATGATGAGGGCAACAAATGTATAGATGTG
>NW_022111301.1:1676470-1687958 GCF_000313985.2 Echinops telfairi | reverse complement strand
AGCCCCAATAAATTGATTATTAAAAAAATAAATAAATAAAATTATATTTAAAAAAAAAAAAAAAGAACCAAGATGCTATTCTTTCTGATAGCTGGTTATCATCTGTTTTCTTCATCACACTTTACTATCCCATCAATCTCTTCAGTGTGAGCATTGAGCAGGTACATGACATAAGAGCAAATTGTTCTTTGATTGGGGCTAGAATTAAGTGTGAGACTAAAATCCACTCATATACCTATGACTTATAAATGTCTCTGGTTCACTTTAGGGACATCATTATCCTTTTATGAGCGAGAACATTATGAACCACCCCCCTCGAGCAAAAGTTGTTTCTATGGTTAGTGTTTATTTCTATGGATAGTTTAGCCAATGGTATAGAATTAAAAACACTGCTTGGAAATTATGCAAGGTTAGGCCTGCTTCAGACCTGGATACATAAACTGTTGACTTGTACCGATTAAACTCTTAAATGACTGGAAACTATTTACACAAGCAATAGAGATTGGTGATACAGCAAAACTTTCAATATTACTCTTTCACGAAGGCAGAATCATTTCTACCATCTCATAAGAAAGCCAGCAGGGCATTAAGATAGTAAATATATGGTAATCCCCAGCCACCATACACTGGGAACCCTAAAACCAAGAGATGTGCACCAAAGTCCGGTGACTGCCAATTCCATAACTTTGGAATAGCAGTCATCTGTGTCTTCTCATACAGGGTATTGCAGTTGGAAGTTAAAGGAGTTTATAAGTTCCTTAAATCTTTTACAAGTGAGTTTTAGGTAAAATCCAATTCACTTTATTGTGGTTTCCACATCAAATCTGTCTGTTGTGTCCTATGAAAGTTGTCCAACGTTTTGTGTGTGTGATGTGTGTGTGTAGATTTTTGTGTTCTTGTGTAAAGAGTCATAGCATCTGTAAATAGCATGAATTTCACTTCTTTATCCAATTGTATTCATTGATTTATTTTTTTTATCTAATAGTTCTGGCTTAGAATTTCAGTACAACTTTGATTAACACTGGTGATAGGAATCATAATTGCCTTGTTCCCATTTCTGAATAAATGTTTCTGTTTTTCCTCACTGGATGCTGGATTTTTCATATATGACCTTCATTATGTTGATGAATTTTCCTTCCATACCAGTTTTTTGAGTTTTTTTTTTAATTAGAAATGAGTGTTTCATATTGCCAAATGATTTTTCTGTATCTATTGATATGATCACGTGATTCTTATTCTTTTATGGGGTGGCTAACATTGACGATTTTTTTCAAATTTTGAATCATTCACGCATTCCTAGTATGAATCTAACTAGCCAATTATATATATATTGTGTTGAGCATTTTTGCAACTAATATCTTGAGGATTTGGTCAACACTATTCTTTCCTGCAAGGTCCTTTCCTAGTTGTACTTGCAATGTTATGCTTGCTACATAGAATGCCTGTGGATTTATTGTTCTTTTTAATATTCTTGAATAGTTTGTGTAGTCTTCGTGATTGCTATTCAATGAATATTTGATAGAATTCCCCTGCGAAACAATCTAGTCTTAGCCTTTTCTTAATTGGAAGTTCATTAATCACCCTCTGTATTTCTTCTTTTGTCGTGGGTTTGTTGAGATTTTCTGTATTAATTTGTGTTAATTTGGGTAGACGGTGTATTTCTAGGTATTTGAGTATTTTTTCTAGGTTATCAAACTTGTTGTAGTACAGTCTTTCATAGTATTATGCTGCTATTCTTTTTATTTCATTTGGCTCTGTTGTGATGTCACCTTTTCATCTTTCATTCTAGATATTTGCATCTTTTCCTTTGTGAAATTTCCCAAAGGTTTCTCAATTTTGTTAATCCTTGCAAAGAACCTACTAGCTAGAGGTGAGGAGGTCCAGCCCAGCTTTGGGAGATAGAGAACTTGTATTTTGAGAGGTAGAGTGGGGCTAGTTGTAGCTCCTTGTCCTGAAGGAACAGATTCCAGGTGACTGAGGTCAGAGAAGCTGGAGGGGATGGGAAAGAGGGAGCTGTGCCAGGCCCCTTCATTGGGAAAGTTGGTTTCTCTGGAAGGCCTAGTGGGGAGAGGGAGCAAGGGCCTTCACAGAGGCAACCTGCTGCCCTGGAGAGCCTGGAGTGGTCTAATTGGGGTGCTAACTGAGGGTTGGGTTTATGAGGGGTTTGGATTGCTCAGGTCATCTGGCAGTTAGGCCAGCTTACAAGGAAGTTACAGGAGCCATCAGAGCCAGGACATATGGCAGTAGCCAAGAGGCACTTGCCAACACAGGGATTAGAACTGTGTGGAGAGTCTGGAGACCAGGTATGTGGAGTGCACACAGGTGGGAAGTAAAAAGAATGCTCAAGTCTGCTGTGATGTCAGTGGCTATTTATTGAATTGTTCTTCATGATTGTTTGCATTCCATTTTCTTTTTCTTAATGTCTTCCACCTGGTTCTTAGAGAGGTATTTACTCTTCAGGGTGTTAATAAGCCTTTTCCCAATCTTGAAGCGGAATTTGCGCTTGTGTCTTTGTGTTTCTGTGCTAGATAGATAATCGTTTGTCAATTTGAGGATTATGAGTGAAGGGATGGAGTCTAGTCTGTCAGTTGGATCATAGCCAATGAGGCTTGTGTGTGGGCGTGGCCTTCTCCTGAGGATTCTGGGAAATTTGTAATTTTCCTCCTTGGAGGTGGGAGACTCTGCACACACCCTGGGAGACAAAGCAGCTGACAAGACACATGGACCTGCCCTGATGCCACCAGACCTCTGAAGCGAGAGAAGCCATGTAGAGACCCCCGCCAGTGCTGAGATGCTTACAATGCCACTGGATACAAAGACTTTCTACCCACTGGCCTGTGATCATACTGCATTCGGCATCATTGCAAGTGTTTCGTGAGTCTGAAGAGGACATTATAGATTGATATCGGACATATGGGCTAATATTGGGCTTATGGACTTGATTTGGGCTGGGCTAGGATGTTTTCTCAATGTTCAATTGCTCTGGTATACAAATCTTCTTCTTATACACATATGTGTGTCCAGGGATTTGTTTCTCTAGTCTACCCAGACTAACACAGTTTCAGATTATTTGTTCATTAAGTATATGGAATAAATATGGTAAAATGATAAAACCCAGAAACATGACTTCCCTATTTGAAACCAGGCAGATTTCTCTTTTAATATTCAAATGACTATTTCTTAGTACATATACCAGTTCTGCCTGAGCATAATTATGTATTTCTGGAATGCCCATCCTTTACAATATTATATATAGTTTGTTATGATCCACATAATTGATTTCCTTTGCATAGACAGTAAACCACAAGAAAACATCTTATTTTTGTCCTAATTGAAGAAGACTCACAATTAACATCAGAAGTCATAGCCAATATCAAAGAATTTCCATCAGTTCAGGTTACATAATTCCGACTGAAAAATTAAAGTTGGGCAAACTTTCTGCTTGATAGATGGCAACACACTTATACCCAATTGTCTACAGGCAAGAGCAGAGATTTCAATGGCAATTTTAGACCAGTGGGATCAAGATCCTGAAGCATTTCTTAGAAGAATTGTAACAAGATATGAAATATTTTACCAGTTTGACCCTCGAGACAAAGTACAATAAAAGCCATGACAATCAAGAGGTGGAAGTGGTCCAGTCAAAGAAAAAGTACAGCAGTCATAACAACAGTTTTGGGGGGATGTTCAAGAAATTTTGCTTGTTGACATTCTGGAGGTCCAATCAATAATAACATCTGCTTATTATGAGAGTGTTTTGAGACAGTCAGCAAAGCATTTGCAGATAAATGCCATGGAAAGTTTTACCAGAGAGTCGCTTTCCACTTCTGCAATGTTCCTCTTCATTCCCCTGATGAAATGACCACAATTCTACAAGAATTTTGAGGAAATCTTTAGGTGTATACCAACTCCTAGTCCTAGTTTTGGCACTTTCTGATTTTTGGTTTTTGTCTCCTAATTTAAACAAAACATCTATAAAGGGTGCCCATTTTCTTCTGTTAAGAATGTTAAAATAGCTCCATTGATATAGATAAATGCCCAGGACCCTCAGTTCTTTAGGGAGGGACTAAATGAAGGATATCATCGTGTACAAACATGTTCTGAATTTCATGGAGCTTATGTTGAGATTCAAGTTCGTATTTTAAAAACTTACTCTACATTAAAGTATTATCCCTAACACGCAAAGAAAATGTATTCCTAATTGTGATTAAAACCACTGGCATAAAAATGAGGAGCTCCTATATTTTGTGGACACAATTCTATCCATAGCACTATTCAGGGGGGCTTGGAGATTCACCCAGGCAGTGCAGAGGTACAGAACATGGTTCAAGAGAGAAAGCAAGCCAGGAGCAAAGAGCTCTCTAACTCATTAGGCATGTGCTAATTAAAAAGATGATGTGGGGAAGAAAAAAACCTTTTACAGACATATATGAGGGAAAACTTGAAGGCTATAATTTTAAATTAAAGTGCAAACATATTTAATTGAGGCTTTTCTCAGCTTTATTTAGTAATTTTTCCCTCATGATTTTCTGTATATGAAATTTAAGGTAGATAAATCTATAGAGACAGTAACAGAATTAATAATTTCCGAGAGTCATGGGAGGGGTGGTTGGGGTGAAATGAGGAACAAACATCAATCAGCACAAGAAAAAAAAAAGGTTCTAAAATTGATTGTGGGAATAATTGAATAACTCTTTCTAATACAATTGAATTGTTGGATTGTATGATATGTGAATTATATGCCAATAAAATTGTAAAACCATTTTTAAAAAAGACAAAACCCTAGGAATAAAAATGAATCATGAATAGACAAGCCTTGAATTATTTCAATATCTACCGGTAATTAAATTGATTTAATATGCAAGCAGGCTGACAGAAGCAAAACAAAATTCACCTTAAATAAAAAAATAAAAGAATCTTACATGTGTTATTCAAATCCTAGATATATAGAAAAGAGATATTGGAATGGAAGAAATCATTAAAAGATAAATGTGTTAGTCTGAGCAGACTAGAGAAACAAATTCATAAACACTCATATGTGTATAAGAAAGCGTATACAAGAGCAATTGAGTATTGAGAAAACATCTCAGCCCAGTGCATATCAAGTCCATAAGTCCGATATTACCCCATATGTCAGGACTAGTCCACAAATTCTTCTTCAGACTCACACAGCCCTGCAATGACGCTGAATGCAATGAGATCATAGGCCCGTTGGTGAAGTTGTGGACCCAGTGGCAGTGGAAGCATCTCAGCGCTGTCAGGCGTCTCCTTGTCGCTCCTCCAGCTCAAGGCACGAGCATAGTTCCATGTGTCTTGTCTGCTGCAATGACTCCCAGGGAGTGAGCGTGTGTCCCACCTCCAGCAAAGCTATTTATCTCCTTGGTGCCTCCAAATGAGGTCATCAAGCTGTGACCTGAATGACAAGCTAAACTCCTGGCACTAATAAGTCTTAAATTGACAACAGATTATGTAACTACCACAACAAATGACCGAGGATTTTCTAAAACTAAGTGAAACCTTAGAAATAAAGACACAAGAAGATCTGAGAATGCCAAACTATTATTTGAATAACTTGAAACACATTGTATTTTAAAAACATCCTTTTATTGGGGGCTCTTGCAGCTCTTATAACATTCCATACAGCGATTGTATCTAGCATATTTGTACATATGTTGCCATCATCATTTCCTAAACATTTTCTACTTGAGCCATTGGTATAAGCTCCTCCTTTTTCCCCTCCTTCCCACCCTTGTGAATCCTAGATCAATTCTGAATTGTTATTATTTTGTATCTTACACTGCCCATTTTCTCTCTTCATGCACATTTCTGTTATTCATTCCCTTCTGGTGTGGGGAAGATGGTGGGGCTATATATCCAACCTTGTGATGGGTTCCCCCTTTCTCCCCTTTCCCCCAATTCGACCATCTCCCTACCCTCTCTGTTCTAGCCAGATTTGTAAGGTAGAACTGGGCTATCATAGTGGAGGGGAGGAAGCCATCAGGAACTACAGGAATGATGTGTGATTTGTCAGTGCAATACTGCACCATGATTGAATCATCCCATCCTATAACCCTTCTGTGGAGGGATATTTTATTGTTTACAAATGGGCTTCAGGTCTCCACTCCAACTCCCCTTGTTCGCATCAAAATAGTTGTTTATTTTGGATCTTTTGATAACTGATACCTGATCGCGTCGACAGTTGACGCATCATGATCACACAGGCTGGTGTGCTCCATCCATGTGGGCTTATTTGCTTCCCTGATGGATTCATTTCACTTGAAGGAGTGGTGGTGGTGGTGGTGGTGGGGACTGGTGGAAACCAAAACCAATCTGAAAATATTAAAATCAACGTGAAAAATTCACATTACTGTTAAAGGAAGAAAAATGTGACAGTTGATTTCTTAACAGAAATAATAGAAACCAGAGACTGTGCGTGAGTTTCAGAATTTTAAATGCTATTAATATTCAACCTGAAGGTTGTGATCCAATTAAAATACCACATTTAATTATACTTTAATTTATTCGCTGGTTTATAAGGCAAATTCCTACCCCCAAAGAAACTTTTAAGCTTGTAGGAAAGATAGACAAAGTAGATAAAAAATTAAAGTATAATAAAAGTGTGTAAGAAATTTTTTAAAATTAAACACAGAAGATCAGGAGATAGAATGAATGATATACCGTCATTGGGAATGGGCTGGAGAATCTGTCTGAGTTAGTGCTACCTGAGGGAAGGACTGAGTGATGAGATGAAATTGACCCATGAAGATCTAGGGGAAACCCTTTCAGGAAAGAGCAATAGCATGGATTACCCAACTTTTTTTTTTTTTTTTTTATTAACAAGAAGGCAAATGTGTCGGGAAGCAAAAGAATCAAGTGGAGAGGGAGCAACTGTGGCCTGAGAAACAAACAAGGGCCAGAAGTTGGTACATGAATCTAAGCCAAAAGACAAGAGGAAAACGGAGTTTTTTCTTTATTTTTGTTTGATGAAAAAGATCTCTTTTCATTTTCCTTTATTACTAAAACAAAACAAAGCAAAACCAATCAAGATTTTTATCAAGTTCTGTTTTTCGCCTACCAGCTAGAGTACTAAATGAAAATGATTTATCAAAATAACTTCATTATGTATATTCCATATTTTCTCATACGCCTTAAAAATTCCATGGATTTATAAACTCAATATATCCCAATATAAAGATAAATAGGAAATATCCAAGGCAATTAAAATTAAATGAAACAATGGTTGGAGCAAAAAATATAATTTTTCTCTCTAAAAGTTCTCATATCTTATTCCTGACACCCAAAAATCCAACTATTAATTGTCTTGGGAATGTTGAAATCTTTTTCTGTATTCAAGTCTTTACATATGTCATTATATTCATACAAGTGAAAACTTTTAAACACCTATGCTTAAAAAAACAAACATTTTAACTAGAATTTTTCACTTCCCTTAACTAATACTGGTTTTAAAATAAGAAATAAATTTTGACTTTTAATACTCTCCTATGTATTAACATCAAAGACAGTGTTAGCTCCATGCATTTTGTGCATACACATTGTCCAGTGGGCCGAATAAGTTTATCTGTGACCCTCCTAAACACAGGTTGTCACAAGTGGGCTACCACCCCTTTTCAGAAGAATATGTATACTCAGCAACACCCCTCCCCCCCAGCCCCTGGATAAAAAAATGTTATACTATAGGCCATAATCCAGAAAAAAGGTATAGATATCTGTTTTTCGGTTCCACCTCCACACATTTTGTATTGCTTCAATGCCCCTCAGGGAGCAGTACATCCCACTTTGGGAAACACAATTCTAGATTAAAACAGGGTGGTATGAAAATCTTAGGGACCTACTTCCAAAAAATCATCCAACAACTAGCCTATGAATCAAAGAGGTTTGATCCCACTGTTCATAAACCACAATGAGTTAGGGCAAATTCAACAAAATCCAATTCAAAAGAAAGCCTCCTGGTAATGCCTCTGCCCCACCCCAACGCCCCCTTTCTAGGAATACAGCATGGAGAGGTGGGGGAACTATGAATCAACAGAAGAAGCCAGTACAGGAAATAAGGACAGGGATTCTAAGCACAGCAGGTCGAGAGAGTAATTGCACAGGAAAGAGATTTGGAAACTAGACTAGCTCTATTTTGAATAGGATTTTGTTTTTCTTTTCTAACATTTTTGTTTGTTTTTTAAATATAGTTTTATTTGAGATAGGATGATTGTAAATCATAACCCCATCCTGGAAATGTAGAATGTGCTCATTTAAAACAAATATTTACACACAGGAAATCATAACTACAATCAAGAAAATACACTTATTGATATTTCTCCTGGTAACCCTTTCAAGTTCTTTCTTTTCCCACCCACCACTTTCCTGTGCCCTCCCCCTAGGCAACCACTGATATATATTCTACCACTAATATTAGCTTGCCTCTTTGTATTACTAGAAATCTTGGATTATGTATTATGTAAATGGAATAGGTACTCTTGTTGGTATTATAAAGATATTTGGTATTATATAGATGGGGTAGACACTCTCCTTTTTCCTGATGTGTTTGCCTTTTCTTTTGTCTAAAACCTTTTAAAGTATTTCATATTCATTTGAAGCAAATTTTGCCTGTTTTTGCATATTTGAATAGCTCATATGAGGTTTTTCACTACCTTGATTTTTTTTCTTTTTTTCATCTGCCTGAAGAAGTTATCTAAGATCATTTTACCTTTCGCCCTGTGTCAATCTGGGTTGACTAGAGAAATAAATTCATTGACACTCATATGTGTAAGAGAGAACTTTATATCAAAGAGCAATTGCCCATTGAAAAAAAACACCCCAGCCCAGTCCAGATCAAGTGCATAAGTCCGATATTATTATGCCATATTTCAACACTAGTTCATAAATTCCTCTTTAGACTCATACAGCCATGCAATGATGCCAAGTACAGTAAAATCACAAGCCAGTGGGTGGAAAGTCTTGTGGATCCAGTGGCGGTACAAGCATCTGAGCACTAGCATGAGTTCCAGGGCTCTGGCTGCATCAGAGTAGCACATCTGGCTGGTCATCAGGTAGACGAACTAGAGAGAGTGTGTGTCCCACCTCCAGGGAAGAAAACAGGATTTCCCAGAATCCTCGGGAGAAAGCCATGCCCTCACAGAGGCCCCATTGGCTATGACCTTATTGACAGGCTAGATTCCGTCCCTTCACAAGTTGACATGAAGGTATGTAGCTCCCACACGCCCAAAGAGCCCAGGTTTGCAAGGGGATATTTTGCTCCGCTCTGTGCACTTTCCTTAAGTTTACAGCTAGCATCTCCCCAGTCTCTAGATCAAAATTTCCTTCCTCAGGGGAACCATGGATTATACTTTTTCACTACTAGTAGAAAACTGCTATATTTTGTTTGTTTCTGCTACATTCTGATCTTTTTCAGAAGGTGGGTGAGAATAATACAGTACCTTTTACATTGGCTTTCATTTCTCCCATGATTCTGAATATTTCATAATCTCTCAACGGTCTCTTGCTTCAAATGATTTCCCTAATTCACCCTACTGTGCAAGAAGTTTAAAAACATTTGTAAGGGGTTAATTCTCCTTGGGGAGACATTGTTAGTCCCTGTATTTGGTTACCATCTGTGGGAGCCAGCCTACAACCAGATGGGTCCTAAGGAAGGGTTATAACACCGCCACACTTGTACCAAGACTATGTTTACTTTTATCACACTCGGCTGTTGATGGAGGATAGAAGAAAAATGAACATAGGCCCACTACTGGGAATTTTAGGAATAGTGTGACAGCTCATTCAAGATTTAAGTACAACCTAGAACTTTTCCAGAATCTTCTGATTCAGTTTTGTTGTTTTCCAAAGTTTAATTGGCATATAATTTACAGATATATTTCAATAGTTCAGTTGGATCAAGAAGAGTTGTGCAATCATGACCACAATCAGTTTTAGAACATTTCTTCGTTCTTGTACTCGTTATTAGTTCCCCATTCCCCACCAACCATCTCTGATTCTTTATACTGTAAGGAACTCTATGTTAGTTCACCTTCCCTCCTTTGATCCTGCCCTCCAAGCCTTTTTGGTTTTTTGCTGCTTCTTGTAGGCAGGCTTGTATCAAGACCTGATGACTCTCCAAGGCATTTCTAGGTTCATCTCTATTTCCTTTCACATAGGCATTTTACCTATCAAAACCTTTGCAAATGTGATTCTTCCTTGGCATTTACTTCATAGAGCACCATTATTAGCACACGTTTCCCAGCGTCTTCTCTGACCCTATTTAGGATGAAGTGTCTTCAGCTATGACTCTCTGTGTCTTGCATATCTTGAGTAAATGACTTTGTTCTGGTGTCAATTGGAATCCAGAGATTGCTTTCGTTTTATAGGTAATACCCTTTTTGTTCATCAAAATTAGTTTGAGTTTCCCTGACAATATAATTTTCTTAAAAAGTTCAGAAACTTTTGACTCACTTGTTGAAGATCCATACTTCGAAATGTATCTGCAGTAAAGGAATTACAATTGTGGAAATTCAATGTAATGCGAATTAGCAAAATTATAAATTGAAAAACAAAGCATTGGATGTTGTTATTATAATGAAAAAATCTAAATGTTTATTTTAAATTTCTGTGTGTGTATATCTATGCAAACTGATAACAAACAATTCAGTAACTCATGCCAATCGAAACTACATTTGCAGAAGCCTTCTTTTAAATCAGTTTCAGAGGATGAAAACCATAATTTGAGAGGTTTGTCTATAAATAGATTTTTATATGGAATCCCTATATCTTCAATTTTAAGATGCATATTTAAGGCTGGTCTTAATTAAATAACATCTATATACGCATGTTTGGAATTATGTTCATGTGTAATAACTCTGCTCACGTTGCCTTCCTGGAGATTGAAACAATGAGAATGTCTGTCTGGTTGTCTTATAAAGACCTTTCCATAGTTTCCCTCAGCATTATGCCCTGAATGCCCACACACTTTATAATATGTTTCCTGGACTCATCATTGTTTCCATGATGGTGTAGTATGTCAGTGTGTGCATGTACAACATTTTGCATGCCCATGTGCTCATGAATGGACACTTCAGTTGTTTTCATTTCTTCACTATTGTGAATAAAGCAGCAATAACAGGAATGTTCATTTTTCTTAGGGTCATTACTTTTGATTTTCGAGCTGGAATCCAGGCGCCCTGGTGGCATTGTGGTTACGCCTTCAGGCTACTAAGCACAAGGGCAGCAGTGTGTAGCCCCCGTCTTCTCTGTAGGAGAGAAACAGAGATTTCGGCTCCACTGAAGAGCTAAAGACCCTGAAACCGAGGAGAAGTTCTGCCCTGTCCTGCAATAGGAATCAGCATGGACTCAATGGAAGTGATTTTTTTTTAAATTAATCAATTTATTGGGGCTCATACAATTTATCACAATACATAGATCAATTGTGTAAAGCACATCTATACATTTGTTGCCCTCATCATTCCCAAAATTCTCTTGCCTC
>NW_022111301.1:1672067-1673665 GCF_000313985.2 Echinops telfairi | reverse complement strand
GCGGGGGGGCAGGGGGGAGAGTGTTGGTTGTGTCTCCACAGAACTGGAACGGGCATACAGCCCCCATCAGGACACGCCAAATCAGAGGAGCAATGTAAAATGAGGAGGAATACACGAAGAGAATGGACCAGGCGCTGTCCTAGCCAGATATGACCTGATCCCCACCATGGAAGGAAGTGATTTTGAGGCGTTATTTATTCTTTTAGTTGGAATCCACTCGATGGCAGTGGGTTTTGTTGTTTTAGGTATACACCCAGGAGTCGGATTGTTATACCTTAGGGCAGCTTTACATTTAATTTTTTGAGAACGTTTTCAATAGAATTTGTACTATTTTACATTCTGCAGTAATCTGTATGGAGGGGCCATATCTGACCTCCTCTGGCTTCCTTATTGCCATGAGGCAGAAGGCAGGCATGTCCACAGCCTCCATCTTTCTTTCCCTCTTACGGCACCAAGAGTTCCTCCCCCAGGATTCTACTTCTCTACTGGTCTCAATAATTTTTGCTATGACCACCCAGAACTTTCAGGCAATGCTCACAATTAAGTGGATTTATTAGGGGAGCTAACAGGTTACCACAAACCAGATTATTAACCAGTAAGAAGATAATCATTGGTTCACAGCAACATCTCTCCTCAGTTAGTAACCAATTCCCTTTCAAGTTCTCAGCATCTCAGCCACGTGGGTCTTCAGTCTCTGCCCCTGCATTGTAGGAAGCAGCCCACTGCTCTGCCTCACAGACTCATGGTCTCAGCAGCTCTCCACTGTTTTATCTCTTGGTCTCCTTTCCTCTGTCCTGGTCTTAGCCTCCACCACTTCATCAGAGATCTCCAATGTACACCATTTCTGTTAGTCCTGGGGTTCATCTTTATAGCCAGAAGAATGGCAACCCACGCATATCAGTCCTCTTCATTAGTATTACCAACATCTTTATTTGCATAGTCCATTCACTCATTTGCTGGGAGTTACAGAACATGGATAGAAGTTCCATATTAAGAAATGTCACTCTACCACACAGTCCCACCATCAATAAATAATGGTCCAAATCTCCATATATCCTCACCAACATTTGTTACCTTCTTAAAAAAAAAATCAGTGTCATTTTAGCTAGGGTGGCATAGCTTAACATTGTATTTCTTATTTACATCTCTCTACTGGCTAATCATAAACATGCCATCCTATATGTTTTAGGGTTTCTTTTTATCTCTAACTATCTTTTTTGGTGAAGATCATATCTGAGTCCATTACCCTTTCAGTGGTTGACATGTTGTCATTTTATTTCTGAGTTCCGGCAGTTTTCTAAGATGTTAGAGATTGACTCTTACCAGAATGGTCATTGGAAGACTTTTGTCCAGTATGTATGTTGACTAATCTTTGAAAAAGGTCTTCTGAAGAGCATATGTTTTTAAATGTTGTGATCATTTCAGTTTTCTATTTTGTCTTCTTCTACTTGTGTGTGTGTGTGTGTGTGGTTTTTTGTTGTTGTTGTTATCCTATTTTAACAAAAATGTAGGTCCCATTCTATGATGCTCACCTTCCCGACACAACCGCTGAAGACAAAGCGGGTGAATAAGCAAATGTGGTGAAGAAAGCTGATGGT
>NW_022111301.1:1658367-1671181 GCF_000313985.2 Echinops telfairi | reverse complement strand
AATAAAAAAGTGTTTGTAGATTGATGTACAAATGTGCTTTGCACAACTGATGTGTGTATGGATTGTGATAAGAGTTGTATGAGCCCCTAATAAAATGATTTAAAAAATATATAGGTCCCACTGCATTCTTGTTACTTTTCTCTTCCAGAAATTTAATGGTTTTAGCTTTAACATTCAGACTTATTGTTCATACTTTAGTGATTTTTTTGTGTGTCTATCATGAAGTATTATTGCTGCTAATATTGTATGCAAGGGAATAGCTAGTTCTGCCTGCACAATATGCTAGATAATATCTGCCTAAGTGAATTGACATCTTGAAAAAAGTTATTTATCTGTAGAACCAAATTCATGCCCAGAGATAGTCGATTCTAACTCATGGAAGCCCCAGAGAGCACAGTCAAAGTATTGCTCGGGGTTTCTGAGAATATCAAGTTATATGGAAAAAGAAAGCCCATCTTTCTCCTGCTGAGTTAAAGTCTGAAGTTTCAATTCCACTTCACTGGTCTACAACTCTGGGCTTTAAGTTATACAGAGCGGCTTCATTATAGTGGTTGTGTAGTGTGATTTGATATTGGAGAGTGTGAGATATCATGCCTTGGCATTTTTCTTGAACATTGTTTCAACCATTTGATATTTCTTTTCTATATGAAGTTGGCCATCGATTTCTCTACTTTATAGCAAGGATTTTTCAGTTTTATATTGGGATTGTATGTGTAACTCACCTTAGGTAGAACTGACATTTTCACCATTTTTAAAAGTAAATCATTTTATTGGGGGCTCGTACAACTCTTATCATAATCCACACACACATCCATTGTGTCAAGTACTCCTGACACAATGTCCCTCAACAGTCTCAAAACATTTGTTTCTATCCGCTCCTCATTTTCCCCCTCCCTCCCTGTTCCCTACTCCCCCATGAAGCCTTGATAATTAATACATTATTATTATTTTGTCATATTTTACCCCATCTGACATCCCCCTTCACCTACTTCTCCACTGTCCATCCCCCAGAGAGGAGGTCACATGTAGATCCTTGTAAACGGTTCCCCCTTTCTACCCCACCTTCCCTCTACCCTCCTGGTATCGCCATTTTTACCACTGTGTGGAAGGGATGTGTGGAAGGGTCCTGAAGGGTCCTGAAGGACCACTGGTCCTGAAGGGATTATCTGCCCTAGATGCCCTGTGTTTCCAGTTCCTTCTGTACCAGTGTACATCCTCCGGTCCAGCAAGATTTATAAGGTAGAATTGGGATCATGATAGTGGGGTCGGAGGAAGCATTTAGGAAGTAGAGGAATGTTGCATGTTTCATCATTGCTGCACTGCACCCTGACTGTCCCATGTCCTCCCATCGACCCCTCTGTAAGAGGATGTCCAGTTGCCTACAAATGGGCTTTAGGTCTCCACTCTGTACTCCCCCTCATTCACAATGATATGATTTTTTGTTCTTTGATGCCTGATCCCTTCCACACATCATGGTCACACCCTGACTGGCTCATCTCTTCCCTGTGACCCCTCTGTGAGGGGATGTCCAATTGTCTACAGATAGGCTTTGGGTCTCCACTCCATAACCCCCGCTCCTCATTCACGTTGGATATGATTTTGTTCTGGGTCTTTGATGCCAGGCACCTGATCCCATCGACACCTCATGATCACAGCAGCTGATTTGCTTCTTCCATGTGGGTTTTGTTGCTTCTCAGCTAGATGGCCACCTGTTAATCTTCAAGCCTTTAAGACCCCAGACTCTATAGATTTTGATAGCCAGACACCATCAGCTTTCTTCACCACATTTGCTTATGCACCTGCTTTGTCTTCAGTGATTTTTTCAGGACAGGTTGGTGTGCTTCTTCCATGTAGGCTTTGTTGTTTCTACCCCATGAACATATGATGTCTTTCCATTTTTACAGGTCTCTCTATTCTGTACAAGTGTGTTCTAACCTTCATTGTCTGAGTATTTTATGTCCCTGACTAGGCTGAGTCCTGCCTGACAAGGATGTGGTCATCAGCTTCTGTAAGATTTGGAGCCTTGGAAACCCAACAAATAACTACTGGTTGGAATCAAATTGACAGCTACATGTCTTGATAGGTCATTTATTTGCTGGATTTGTAATAGCATTATTTTCTTGATTTTCTTTCAGAGTAAACATTGCTGTTGTAAACACACACACATACACAAACACACCCTGTTTTTTATGTGTTCATCTTATACCCTGAAATGTGTCTAAATTATTTTATTACATCTAGCGTTTTTCTTGGGGGACATTTTATTGTCTTCTTCAAATGAAATCATGTAATCTGCAAATAGCTAAGAGTTCTATTGGATATGCTTTTAATTTTCATTTTTGCTGCTCTTATTGATATTCTAAGACTTCTAGTACACCACTGAATAAGAACAGTAAGAATGGGTATTCACGTCTCCTCTCCTGTCTCAAAGGGAAGAGTCTTTATCTTTCTCCATTTATTGCACATGACATGCACGTGAAAATAGTATGTACACACCTGTAACACATGGTGTGCATGGGAGACTAATGTATGAGACGGGCGTGCAGGGATAAAACAGTGAGGTACCCCTCAAAACAGAATTTTTTTTCAAAGCTATGTATTTGTTTATTTTTATAAAACAACTTTATCACCTTCAAAATACTTTCCATTACACTTAATACATTTGTCATAGCTATGATTCCATTCTTGGAAACATCTTTCAAACGTATCTGTTTGGGTGGCTGGCAGCACCTCCCTCGATTTTTTCCTTCACCTTTTTTTTAATCCACTGTCAAATCGCTGTCCTTTCATGTCCCTCTTCATTCACAGAAACAAAACAAAGTTGCACTGAGTGATGTCAGATGAGTAAGGTGCATGAGGCAAGAGAGGCATGCTGTTTTTTGCCAAAAACGGACCCACTGAGATGGCTGCATAAGCAGGTGCATTGTCATGGTGGCAAAACCAGTCTCCAACTGCCACAAAGCAAGCCTTTTTGTCACACACTGTTACGAAATCTTTTCATAGAAAGCTTGATCAGCAATCTGACCTGGTGGCAGGAAATCCAATTGCACTATCCCCCTCACAGAAGAAATGAAAACAAAAACTAATGAGCACTGTCTCCATCTTTGATTTCACTTGGTGGCCAAAGAGATTAAAGAATGAACACAGTTCTGTCAAGACAGCCATGATGACAGAATTTTTTCAGACAAACTTCTATTTAGAAAAAAAAATGCAAAAAAATAAAAATAAAAAAAAATCCATAAAAAAATCTTAAATGTTCATATCATACAAATGCATGACAGTGACTCCAAATTGCCATTAATTATGTTTTGTATGAGGTTTAACACCCCACCGCCACCACAACCATCCCATGGAATGTTGTGTTGACACTTAGGGCAGTAAAATCTTCCCACAATGCAACATCCCATTTCTTATCTTAAAAAAAAACAAAACCCATTTACACTTTAAAAAAAAATGGGATGAAGTGCGATTTTCTCCTTTTAAAAAAAAAGATTCCTAGAGCTACTAAAACACTTGCATTTACAAAATGTTTGATAAAAATATTCCTCTGGATTGTACAAGAAGGGAGATAACAGGGCCCACTGATAAAACATGATAAACATTCATCAGACTTGGCTTCCTTTTCTCCTGCTTCATCAGAGGCTGGGCTCTCCTCGCGGTTCGTTTCTCCATTTCCGGCAGGTAATTCTTCTTTAGTGTCTTGGTCAGCTCCTTCAGCCTGCTTTTCCTTTGCTGCCCTTTTTTCTTTTGCTTGAACTTTTTACACGAAGACTCTTCACCCCAGCTGCTTTTGGCTTTGTCTCCACTTTTGCAGGTGCAGGTTTGGCTGGCAACCTGCCCTTTTAGCTGAGCCGACCTTCCTTGGAGGTAGATGGGCTGTGGGAAGGGCCCTTGCCCGAGGCCTGCAGAGCATGGGACAGCAAGCGCTTTCTGGAAACTGGGTTAGCTGGAAGCTGCTGCTCTGCCTGCCTTCCAAGCTGCCAGGAAGGACCCTTGGTAGGGGCAGTGGTAGAACCAGACAGAACCTGGAATGAGAGTTTGCCCCGTCCTGCCCCTCTAAGAATTATTTTGAAATGTTTGCATTCAAGTTTATAAGGGATATTGATCTATAATTTCATTTTTGTTATGTCTCTGGCTGGTTTAAGTATCAGTTTAGTAGTGCTCCTTCTATGTTTTTGAAGTATTGAGTAAGATATTGTCAAGGCTTCATGCATGTTTGGGACAATTCTCCAATGTCCCCATCTGATCTTGAATATACATTTGCACACATATATACACACAGAAGGCAGCTGTTTGTGATATATTACATATCTCAATTTGTAACGGATCTGTTTAAATTCTCTAATGCTGTTTGGTTTGCTTTTGGTAGGTAGTATGTTTCTAGTCATTTTTCTATTTTATTTGGTTTTCATATATATTGGAATTTTTAATTGTTCTATTTTTAATCAGCTTATCAGGGGCTCATACAACTCATCACAATCCATGCACACATCCATTGTGTCAAGCACCCTTGCACATTTGTTGCCATCATCATTCTCAAAACATTTGCCCTCTACCCAAGCCCCCAGTATCAGCTCCTCATTTTTCCCTCACTCCCCAGCCCCCCTCCCACATCAACCTTGATAATTTATAAATTAATATTATTTTGTCCTGTCTTATAATGACTAACGTATCCTTTCACCCACCTTAATTATGATTTTTAAATCTCTGTTCGATCAGGTGTAATACTAACAATTTAATTTTTTAGATTGATTATTTGCCTCTTCTGTTATATTTTTTTCTTTTGCCAATCTAGTCAATGCATTTTCTATTTTATTGATCCTTTCAAATTCTCAGCTTCTCGTTCGGTTGATAGTTTCCATTTAATGTAGTTGGTTATTCTACCCCAACATTTATCATTTCCTTTTTCTGGGAGTGTTTGGTTTACCTTCCTATTTTCTTCAAGTTGTCAATTTAAGCTACTGGTTTTGGATCTTTTTTTTTTAATCATTTTATTTGGTGGATCATTCTTTTTTAATGTATATACTTATTACTCTGAATTTCCCTGTAAATGCTGCTTTTACTGTATCCCAAGGCTTTGGTATAATATGCTTTCAGCATAATTTGATTTTTTTATTTCACTTTGAATTTCTTCTATGACTCAATAACTTTAGTAATGTATCCTTTAGTTCTTATTTTTGCATAATTTTTTCCTTACTTTTTCCATCTTTGGTTTCTATATTCATATCATTACAGGCAGAGACGATGCTTTGTATAATTTCATGGTTTTAAAATTTGAGACGTCTTTTGTGTTCTGGTATATGCATTAGCAAAGAATGTGTAGTAGTCTGATGTTAAGGAGTGTTCTATGTATGCCTATTAGATGCAGTTGGATTGTGGTGTTATTCAGCTTCTCATAATCTGTCATGATCTACTTTTTAGATGCATTGGTTAGAAGTGAAAGTGTTACATTAGTCGCCCATTATTTTTGCAGATTTGTGTATTTCTCCTTTCATATTTATTAGTAAGCATTTCATGTATCTTTATGTATTATTGTTATGTCTCCTTGTTGAGTTGACCCTTTAGTTACTGTGTACTTTCCTTTAATAGTTTTTTTTTAAAATTTAAAGTCTATTTTATCTGATTAAACTAAACCCTTTTTTCCTTTGTATCACTAGTTACTTGGGAAGTCTTTCTCCATCCTTTTAGTTTCAGTTTATTTACGTTGTTAGGTTTAAGATGTATTTCTTATAAGCAATGAATGAATGGGTCATGTTTTCCTCATTTATTTTTATTAATTCTAATCGTAGAATCCTTAACCAAACCTCCTATTTATACATGGGCTTGTTTGCTTTGTTGTTGTTATTTTCTATGGTTTCATTCAAGTCTTGGTTTAAATTCAGGTATTTTAAATTTTAATTCATTTAGTCCATTTTTGGTCAGTTCACCTCTACTGTTGACTGTTTCTTTTGCTATTATTATTTAGTTGCACTAATCTTCAATTTTGATAGTTCTCTCTTTTTATTGCTTTTATTTATGTCTTCTGTTTCTCAGTTTGTTATCCTATTATTTTCCAATATACACGAGTTTATTTCTATATGTTGTTTGCTTTAAATGTATTTAGCAGCATTGTCTGAACATTATCAATCTGCTTTGTTACTCTAGCGTCTAGAGAAATTTCCTTTTCATGTTAGCATTTTGACTGTACCTTTTCAAGACAGATTTGTTTGTTTTTTTGGCAGTCAACGTTACTTTCAATTTTCTCTTCCAACACAATAATTCAAATGCATTATTTTTTCCTGGTTGTCCAATATTTTTCCTCATCCAATATTCCCATGCATAGAAAAGATGAAAATACCATGGCTTTGCTCAGGGTTACTTTAGTCCTTAAAGTGACATTGTTGTTCTCCAAAACTTTAAAGAGTGTGTGTGTGTAGTAGATTCACTCAATGCAATTTCTTATTTGATTTCTTGACCTCAACTTCTCTGAACATTGAAACAAAATGAAATCTTTGACAACTTGTATCATTTCTCCACTTACATAATGTTGTCTATTGGTCCAGTTGTGAGATCTACTTTAGAGCATTCTTAGAATGTTTCCCTTGCTGATTTAGTTTTGAATACTTGGTCTAAGGAGTACAATACACATGAACTTGAGGGAGTATTTAGCTGGTCACAGACTCTGGTGAAGATGAAGGGTCTGCCATGTCTTTCCATCATGAATACCCTTTGCCAAGTTTTCCACATTCTTCCAAAATGAACAAGGAGCTGTATTTTCCCCGTGCATGATAGGCTATCTCAAGTATCCCCCTCACTTTATTGTCATGGGAGTTCCTTCAGTGCTATCTTGCCGATTAAATAGCATTCTCTCACAGTGCTGTGGTTGCCATCCATTGCTGCCTCGTTGCTCAACTCTGAATGTCCACGGTCTATATGTCTGAAGGAGAACCTTAGAACATTTGGACTACAGCTTTCTCAGCTTTCTTACTTTCGGGGTTCCCTTTTGGAATAGTGCCCCGTCCACTTCCTCAATGGCTGCAATGAGGCAATGCTTCTGTTGTCATCAGGTGTTTCCCAGCATCTCAGTTGTTCTTGATTTTCCTTTTCTCTGCACTGAACTCATCCCAACTTATGCATTCCATTAAATAATGTTTAGAACGATCTATGTTAATACCTTGAGAGTCACATTGATGACTTAAAAACAAAACAAAAGAAAGCCATCTTCACACACTTGTGTGTAAGATGTCTTCATCTACTCATTATGCATAATTTTATGTCACTATCATGGTGTCTTAAATGTATTTCTACAATGGAATATCACACTTTATATTTAAAATACACTTTTTTCAAATATAGGTTAACATATGTATGGTAATATAATAAAAATCTCTTCATGAGTCAAAGATTTTATTTATTTATGAGGGAATCATCAAAACATTGAAACCAGTTTTCATGGAATTTCTAATGTTTACCAGTTAGTAAAATAATTTTGGAAAAATGGTGCTAAGTGAGATGTGAAACTGGCTAAGGAACACAAAATTAATAAACAATATATTTTGTAGTTCTCTTTTTCACTGGATAGAACATATTTGCATTTGCAATACACAAACATCTACCTGTTAACCTCTGCTTTAATGGATTTGTAAAATAGCTAAGTGCATAGAAAATCAATTCAAGTTGCAAGACCAATATTGCATTGAAGTGCATTAAAACAGTAAAGTAATTTCTTTTGCCTTGTCTCAAATTCTAGTTATTTTTCTCCACTTACATAATTTTGTCTATTGGTCCAGTTGTGAGATCTACTTTAGAGCATTCTTAGAATGTTTCCCTTGCTGATGTAGTTTTGAATACTTGATCTAAGGAGTACAATACACATGAACTTGAGGGAGTATTTAGCTGGTCACAGACTCTGGTGAAGATGCAGTCAATTACCCCATTAACCCCATGCAGTCAAATACAATCGACAGATTTTTTTTCACAATCACTAATGGATTGGCTATTTTAGGTACAGTAAGTGTAAGTACTCTGATAGTTAGGTTTTGTGTCAACTTTACTGGAGCAGGATTCTCAGTGGTATGGAAGTTGTGGCTTATTATCAATGAACATGTTACCAAACACAATGTAATCAATTCCATAATGGTATTTGCTGTGGGAAGCCAATGAGCTATAAGGAGATTAGTGTGGAGTGCAACCCCTTAATCAGATCACAGTTCATATGCAATCGAAAGGAAGTTTCTTCAGGGGTGTAGTTTATTTCTTATATAATTGGATGCTATGAGAAAGTTTGCTTGCTTTTTGCTGGGTCTGGATCCTGCATTCGGATCATTGACTTCTTGTTTTTGACCTTCAGCCAAAGGCCTGCCATATTGCCTGACTACCCTGAGAGAATCCAATGGCCTGTTGTGTGACCTGCTAACCATAGCTTCACTACCCTTTCATCTTTCTGTTGACTTAGGTTCATCAGAGCCCTTGCAGTTACATGAGTAAGGAGAAGCCTCCAGCCTTAGATTTGACCCAGTGACTCGGTACCTGCCTCAACTTTGCCTTGACCATTTTTACAACTATATGAGCTAATTTGGATATAAATTATGCTCTCCTCACCACACACACACACACACACACACACACACACACACAAAGCCGGTGATATTTACATATGCTTAAGACACATATATACATATGAAAATATGTATATGTCACTGGTTTTGCTTTTCAAGGGAACCTAGTTTAACACAATATTATATTTAAATACAGTAATTTACCAATCATTGGTAAAATTGATGACAGAAAATTAACTTTTGCTAACAAATTGTAATGTGAGATCCTGAATGGATTTTTAAAAACTTCTTCTATTGTGATTCTATCCTGACACTGGAACAGAGTGCCCAAAATACTAACTCCACTTAATTTCTACAGTAGTTCATATAACATGGATGGATTTCACTAATGTGAACTCTATTCTAAAATAGATTTTCAAATATATGCTAATATCTCTGGCTTTACCAGTGCTCCTAAATCTTTACAAATCAGATACTGTGTTAGTTTGGGTAGACTAGAGAAACAAATCCACAGAAACTCATATGTACATAAGAGAGAGTTTTATATAAAGAGTAAGTGGACTTTAAGAAAGCATCCCAACCCACTGCTGTCCAGGCTCAAAAGTCCAACATTAGCCCATATGTCCAACACCAATCTACAAAGTCCTCCTCCATCTCACAAAACACACAAAATGATGTCAATTGCAGGAGGAAAGCCAAATCAGTGAGCATGTAAGCATCTCAGCACTTGCAGGGGTCTCCACATGGCTGCTCCAGCACCCAGGGCTGCATCAGGGTAGGTCCATGTGGCTTCTGCTCAGGGATGTCTTGCAGGAAGTCAGCCTTGCCAGCTAAAGCAGGGAACTGGCTGAGTCAGGTGCACCCTTGCTTAGTAACCATTCACAAATCTTTAGCCTAACAATTGCAATTAAGTATCGCCTACACCTTAATCCTATAAACCTGTGAATATATTTCCCCACCGATGAAAGTTTGTAAGCCAATGACTTCATGCCTTCGTCCCCCCATTTTTGAGTATCCAATTTCTATACTAGCCACTTACATCAACCCAGAGCTCAGAGGAGACAATCATATTTCTCAACGTGAAGAATCTTCATTCCAGTCAGAACCTTGTGAAGTCCACACCCATAAGCAAAATCAAATCAGTACAGGCAATCCATAAAGTCAGCAACAATGTGTATTAGGTCACAGGCTCAACAATCTCTTCATCTGGTCTGGTTCTGGTCAACTCAATGTGGACTGCCGTATTTAGCCTCCCCAAGGTATCCATTGGTTGCCTTGCCTTTAGACCGTGGGCTCTCACAAATATTCAACAAGCCTAGCTAGGTCATGAACTTTAGACCAGACAGTCAACCTGCTCTAGTCTTATCCTCTTTTTCCTGTAAACCAAGTCCACAGGTGTCAGTGGACAAACTCAAACTGTCTCTTTATTGCCGCATTTTTCCCACTTCCACTCAACAAGTAGATCCAGATGGTCACCTAGAAAGCATTTCAGCCTGCCCACAGGCTCCCTTTAATATTCATTCCTAGAGAGGAGTTTTTTCCATGGTTCCAGATTTTTGTCCAGCTTCTGACAAAGACCACTGGTTCCTGAGTACTCCAAAGCACTGGGTGGGGCATATATTTTCAAAGCTTTCTTTGCAAGCATGGCCTACACCCATCTAAAGATCAAATTTTAATGGCTGAAAGCAAGTGGACTTATAAGCTTTCTATTTTAATACTTCCCAATAAGCATTTCTATAAATCATTATACCTAATAAGCATAAGAAATCAGTATAAACAATAATAGAATCAGATACTAAACTCAATTCTTAAAACAGTCAAGTTCAATCCTTATTTAACTTACCCAAATCCTTATCTAAAATATTTAATTTATTCAAAGATATGGGATTAGATCTCTGACAATATTAAACCAGATCCAGGTTTTCTGTCAGGCATGTGACCTTCTCTCGCCCATTTTCCTTAAGCAGCAAGGTTTCTGAGAAATTCAAATGGTGATTTCTACCCCTGAACTCAAAATATACATTAATCACATTCCTTTTCACCATTTTAAACATGAATAATCAAAGACTACAACCAAACAAAATAATCAAAACTTTAACTTCCCACATTCTTTCCAGAAAGCAACCAAATACAGTGTGGCTTTATCTGGCCTCTGGCTAGCCAAAGAAGAAAACCTACCATTAGGGAGAGGTCAAACAAACATCTACTTTCCATCTTATGATTTATTTCCCCAGTACTCCAATCCTGGTACCAAAATGTGTTAGTTTGGGTAGACTATAGAAACAAATCCACAGAAAATCATATGTATATAAGGGAGAGTTTTATGTCAAGGGTAAGTGGACATTAAGAAAGCATCCCAACCCACTGCTGTCCAAGACCATAACTCCATTAGCCCATATGTCAAACACTATTTCTACAAAGTCCTCCTCAATCTCAAAAAACACACACAATGACACCAACTGCAGGAGGGAAGCCAAATCAGTGAACATGTAAGCATCTAAACACTGGCAGGAGTCTCCACAAGGCTGCTCCAGCACGCAGGGCTGCATCAGGATAGGTCCATGTGGCTTATCCTCAGATATGTCTCACAGGAAGTGAGCCTTACCAGCTGAAGCAGGAAACTGGCTGAGGCAGCTGCACTCTGGTCCAACCATCAGAGAGCAAGAGAACTGAGAACTAGAAAGATGAGGCTCACCAAGCCATTTATCTCTCCACCCTTCAATTTATACCAAACAAATATTCGTGAGAATCCTTTATAGGCATTGGTTCTTCATAAAGTTACTTTTATACTTCTTAATGGTATCCATATTAGACATGACTAAATTAGAATACTTTAAAAAATATCATACCCCAAGTAGAAATAGAATGAAATACCAATTAACATATAATCTGAAAACCATAATGAGTCATGGTGGGGTAGTGGATTTTGCATCGGGCTGATATTCACAAGGTCAATATTTCAAACCAACCAGCAGCTCTATGGGAGCATGAGACATTCTGCCCCATAAAAATTTATACAACGAAACCTAAAAGGACAGTGTGTCCTGTCCTACAAGATGGTTATGAGTTGAAATCCACTGGATTGTAGTGGGTAGGATGGGAGCCATAGTAGCATAGTAGTTAAATGCTAGGCTAATAACTGAATGGTCTTCAGTTAGAATCCACAAGCTACTCCCTGGTAGACAGGTAGAAATGCAGTTTGCCTTCCTGAATATTTACAGCCTTACAACTCCTGTATATCCAATAGGGTTACTCAATGTTGGAAACAACTTGGTGCCAAATTTGGTTTGGTCTGGAGCAAAAAAAAACGCATTCAAGAAGGTCTTGAACTAGACTTTTCTGGAAGCATAGTTTATTGGCTCTTTCAAGTGAGCCAAGAGTAGTCACTTGGAAGGGGTTTTAACACTTGTCTTATTATAATGTTCATAAAGTTACAGGTATGTATCCAATGCAGAAATAAATTGAACACATGTCAAAGATTCTACCGCTATCCTTAAAATCTTTGCTTTCTTCTACAATCACTCTTTTGAAGATCATCAGTCAGGTAATTCTCCTTCAGAGGGCCTCTCAATAACTCCTCAAAGAAGAGAGAAGAAAAACAAAATCTGCCTTTAGCTGCATTGTTTTGTAAAGATAAGCATATCAAGCAATGACCTGGTACTAATGGACACCAACAGTCTGGCTTTACAGACATTGACAGGGTAGGTCTATGCTCTGGTTCACCGTTTATGTTGTGACACTGTTTCACTCCCCTAACCTACAAGAGCCTTATTGATTTCCACACTAGTTATTTAAAAATCTGATGCATGTTGCAAATGTGGGTATTAAATTTTTGTTAGGCACATTTGACTGTTTTCAAAGTCTGGCTTTCAATGAATTTGTCACCATTCCTAAAATTCATCATTCTATCATAATCATATACTAGTCCTAGTTAAACATGTTGATATTTCTAATTGGTCCCTGAGCAATCACTGTTAAGCCAATTTAGAGGAAAATAATATTTCTGCATCAGTACTAAGGGAGTTATAAATGTCTCCATTCTCCTTAGATTTACAGCAAGTTATGGTGCTGAACATTCTGTGTGCTAGAAAAAAGAATAAAAAAGAAGAAAATCTCATGGGATTTTGTAGGTAGAAATAAGAAGATGTGAAAATTCATTGTGAAATAGTCCACGTCCTGCATCTTTTTTCAATGACTTATCCTTTGAGGTTTAATTTCATGTTGCATTCATTCATGCCAATTAGTTTTATTCTTCATCCTTGGGCCGGTTATTTGGT
>NW_022111301.1:1648359-1658267 GCF_000313985.2 Echinops telfairi | reverse complement strand
GGGGGCGGATCAAGACGGTGTAGTCTCTGAGCATTTGTATACCCTGAACACCATCTTTTGAATTTGAGAGCAGTAAAAAATAAAATAAAATCAAGGATTTCATTTGAATCAGAATGATTTTTCTATTTAGTGTTAAAGGACATGAATAAATTATGGGTATCTTTCAGATTTGGCTTTATTTTTTTCTAAGCAAGTAGATGGTTTCAAAAATGCTTAGATTCTAAAATTATATGATGAGATATGTAATTCATTCAATGACATAAATTTTCCTATGAATTATATTTCACTATCCATGGGATTTCAGACTACATTGTTGTTTAAAATTCATCACATTAGTGACATTCCTTTTGAATTTTCCAAAGCTCACTGTCTGACTGTATAAATTCCCATGTGTTTGTATACTTCGATATTTAAGATTAATAATTTTAATTATAATTATAAATATCAGAAGGGTATTAGGAATCAACTTCTGAAAATGAGTTTTCTTTAGTTAAAAATGATATATAATTAAGGAGAAAAATTAAATATGTGGTATACTTTAAATGTTGACTATATGCTTGCATTTTTTACATTGATTCTCTTGTTCACATGTAGACTCTGTGTGTGCTACACATCATTTAGAAATACAAATGAAGATGTAACTTCATATATAAATGATAACAATCTTACCAACCTTAGTCTTGTTTCATTGACAAATTTAGCATTTTAACATAATATTTCAAACTAGCCTTATGTTTTTAAGACTGTAAGATATCTTGACTCCTGGGTGCCACGTGGGGTTTGCATTGGACTACTAAACTAAAGGTTTGTGGTTCAAGTGCACTCAAGAGATCCTAGAAGAAAGACCTGACCACCTACTTCCTTAAATATTCTAGCTAAGAAACCTCCTGTACAGCAGTCTCCTCTTCCACGCATGGAGTTGCCCTGAGCTGAACGTGACTTAAAAGTCTCATGCAGACAAATAGCATATCAATTTCTTTAGCTCGTCCCATGTATGAAGTTCATGAGTTTTCATATCTTCCCATGCAAGTTGAGGAAATCCACTCAAGATGATATTGCATAAATAAAATGACAAATTAAAGACTGAAATAACTGGGTTTCTCTCATCTCATTTATACTTCCTGGTTGATTGATTTGGAGCAGCAAACATTTCCTCCATTTTTGGATTTGTGGTATGAAACAATATTTGCAATACAGAATTAGATGATTATGATATGATAGGTTTTGAAAATCTGGTTATTATCCTCTAACTGAATTTAGGTATCAATGATGGCATTTTAAATTTATTCCACAGCTCAACAACAACATTTTTTTTTCCTTGGTGTGTTGGTTTGTAGGTCTGTTCTTGGGTTATTTGAGGCATTAATTCAGAAAATTACATTGGCTAGATCACATCTGCTCTAGTTGCTTAAATATGGTGTTGCACTATGTTTTCAACCATGAAGTTACACTAACTTATTAACTTGTTATACTAATTTTAAATATGAAAAGATATCAGACCCCCAAATTACAGGATATGACAAAAAAGGTAAGAATTAAATTTATTTTATTTAGGAATTGGGTATTAAGCAGCTACCAAGAGAAGCTGTATAAAGAGCCACGAGGACTAGTTGGTTATACATTGTGCTTCCTATTATGTCAATAGTTTGAAAGCGGAAGTCACCCTACAACCTTTAAAAGATTTAGAGATTTAAAAATCATAAAGGATAGTTCTTGTCTGTCCCCATAGGTCACTAAGAGTTACAATTGATTAGATGGCTGCAGGCTTTCTTTTTGTATGGAAGGATGTGGAGTATATATAGAGACTACAAGTTGGATACTGCAAAGTTAGAATACACTTGAAAAGGGTGGAAAAAAATGAAAAGACACATATATGAAAGGTATGAGGCAATTTATCATGGAAAATTTTTTCATAAATATTTTTGAGATCCAGATTATTCTTCAAATTATGTAAGAAATATTTCAGGACACATTTTTATATAATTAAGCCAATGGATAACTCATAAAATGTTTCAGAGATGCGGTTGATTCCAAGTTTCTTTATAAGAAAAAAAATCTAGCTTTTCTCTTAAGAGTTTCGGTGCACAGGTGGAGAAGTTGTGCCATCTTATAAAAAGAGTGGATCATCCTCCTTTTAATAAGGAGTCTGAATTCTGATAGACCCATTTTGGACTTCAGAACATTTGAATCTCTATTCAGAGACTCAAACTCACTACATTATTTCCTAATGACTCATAGCGAGCCTATAGGCCAGGATGGAACTTCACCAATGGGGTTCTGAGAGAGTAAATTGTTATGAGACGAGAAAGTATCACCTTTTTTCTACAGAGCGGCTGAGGGGTTAGAATAGCTGAAGTTGTGGTTAGAGTCAAACGCACAACTCACTACACGCTCACAGTGTTTATTATGCAGTGACTCTCATTCTTGTCCCCTTTTTAAGAAAAAAAATTAGACTACTTGGTATTCAATTCCTAAGAAAGATGAAGTGATGCCTGAGGAAAATTCCAAGTTTATATATTTTGCACTGTTCAAATATATCTTTGGTCAAAAACACCATGTGAAGTACAACTTGACTTAAATATTAAGTATAATACAAACTACTTAAGTAAAGCATGCACTTCCTGTATTTCAGGCTAGCTAAAACTACATTAAAATATCCTGAATATTTTTATGGGTGAGAACACTGTAGAGTGGTGTGTGGCATATGCTCTGTATCTTGAAAATAAGAGCCTATAGGTAAACCTGGTGCTATTTTTAAATCATCAGGTCACATATATCCAGAAACAAGTGTAACTTTGAGACATCAGAATGTATGTCAGACATTGTTTTAAATAATATAAAAATACATTTGGGGATACTAATGGATGAGTATATTGAGTATCAGTTATATAAAATGCTGAAAATTAAAGAAGAACAGAACAAAATAATAGATATGGTTTATATCTCTTCGTGTGGTCAATGAGGTATTACAAGAGATTCCCTCTGGATTCAGTTATAGTTTCAGCAGCTGCAGGTTGTCCCATATATTAATCCTAAATTCAAACATATACCTCTAGGATATGTGCATTTTGCCACTGAGATTGTTTAAACTATGATTTCCTTTGTAATGTTCTTTTTCTTTCCTTTAATATCTCATTGGTCCTAGGAGAAGCATAAAATTAGTCTAGACCCAACATTTGGTCACAACCTTTTCATCAACTGCTGAATGTATAACCTTATTTGATATGTGTTTCAATTTAAAGAGCTCTTATTTATATATATATATATATACATATACACATACACACACACAATTAACATTGAACCCAGAGCCAGTGGCACTAGAGCTTTTGTATGAAGGATGTGTTTATCTACCACATATATTTTCTCTGTAAACTAAATAACAACTTAATTTCCTTTGAGGAACACGAGGCAATACTGTACTGTGTTTGGGTTTATATAAAACAATGAGATCCCCTACAAAAATCACAAAATAGGAAAAAGGCATGGGGTTAAGTAGCCAGGAAAAGGACAATTTGTTTACAGATGAGAGTTGTAAAAACAGCATAAAGTACCATTGTCTTCTGCCTTAGAGGGGAACTTCTGCCACTTGCAATTCTTTTTATTTTTCTTTTGTGTGTATGTGGACAAAGGACTAAAGAAATTACCATGAAAATTGATATAGGAATTACAAGTACATTTTATTAGGTAGTTAAATTTGCCAACAAACAAACAACAACAATAACAAACATTCCAAACCCTTAAATAATGAGTGTTAATGGTATAGTACTTATTCACTCCCCAAAACTCACATCCACTAACATTTTGTCTATTTCTACTCATTGTCACCTTAAAATACAGAGTAGAAGTGCCCCTGTGGGTTTCTGAGAATGTAATTTAAAAAAAGTTTTATTGACATATAATTCACATACCATGTAGTTGAAGAGTTCAATCAAATTAAGTCGAGTTGTGCAATCATCACCACAATAAGTTTTAGAACATTTGCTTTGTTCTTGTACTCATATAATTAACTCCCCATTTGCCCCAAAGCTAACCTGCCATACTCCCAAGTAACCATTAATCCAGTACTGTTTCTATAAATATACCTATTGTGGATTTCATATCCATAAAATCATTAAAACTCAAACAAACAAGCAAACCCATACAACAAATTAAAAACTAGATCAAATTTTAACTGCACTGAAAGGAAGGTCACATAACAAGGTGTTACTTTTTAACATAACCGCATCATCAATAATGCACTCTCCAGGGCAGTCTGCATGATAGCAGGGGTGTTCACCTCCCTGGTCTATGGCCAGAAGGAATTCACCAGAGGCTGAATCCATGTATATTTCCCCTTCCCATTTTTTTTTTTTTACATAAAAAACTTTAAAATGTGTCAAAAGGGAGCTCACATATAAGATATTATATTTTAACCTAACTGTGCCTGCCGTAATCAGCTTTACAAAGTAGATCCTTGTAATCAGTTTATTATGCATCTAAAAAGGACCTCTAGTGGCCTAGGCAGTGATGCTTTGGGACGATAACTGCAAGGTCAGCAGTTTTGAATACTTGAGCTGCTCTGGGGTGGAAAGTTGAGGTTTAATGCTACTGTAAAGACCTACAGCCTCAGAAATCCATAGGGGTAGTTCTACTCTGCCCTACGGGGTCTCTGTGAGTTCTAAATGGACTTGCTAAAAGTGAGTTTAATGAGCCAAAATTGACTTGATACACAACAGCAAGTTTTGTCTCAGGTCATGTGGTAGATATGCAATTCATTTTGTTGAATGGATCTTTGCTTATGTTTCCTGTTGCAACACAAACTTGGCTTGACCAGCAACAGTGGTCATGGATTTGATAAGGAAATTCAACTTAATAGAAGGATTTCACCAAACACCAAGTATATTTATCTTGAAGGATCGATAAAGATTAAGCAAAATCACAGAATGACTAGTAGCAGTATAATACAGATCATGTGAATTCCGAGTGAGATTTCAATATCAAAGTTATCTGCAGTAGGAAAGTACGTGTTCACGGTGTTAAGACCGGATTTCCACAGACAACCTTTACATAAGAAAACTGCAAGATACCTTTTAATCTAGTTTCCTCTTAATTACATAGCTTCCTGAAACTCACATGCCTACTTCCCATTACCTGGTGCAACTGTATATGATCAATGCTGATTATTCACTACAGTAAATATTTTATCAAAGAGGGAATACTCTTGGTTCTGGTATATAAGAAATAAACCCAGATTATAATTTGTTTTGGCTATAGATTTATGTAGTTCTTAGTTCAATGTTGCAAGGATGACTCTACTTAAGGTCACAACTTCAAATGTACCTGGGCCTAGCGAGAATTCAACAGTGTATGATGATCTTTTTTTTTTTCCCATTCACTAAATTAGTAGGAAAAATATTGATCATTGTTTTTAAAGGCAGCATACAGATGGGGTAAGTATGTGAGCAGATACAATGCTGACCCATTCTTGTTTGATTTTAAAATATGCAGTATTCTCTTGTTTTGTTCATGTAAATGCTTCTTGATCCAAGTCAAGGTTCTGAACAATCACAATAAAGTGTTCTGGATTCCTCATTCTTCTCAATCTACCCATAGTTTGTTACAACCCACACAATTGAATAGTCAATAAAACAGAAGTAAACTTCTTTCTGATATTCTTTGCTTTTAGCCAATATCCACCTGACATCAGCCATAATAAGCCTTGTTCCATTTTTTCTACATCTGGCCAGAACCTCGGGTAGCTCCCTGTCAGTGTACTACTGCAACCATTTTGGGATGATCTCCTGCAAAATTTTACTTGTAAGTGATAGTTTTCAAATTCTTTGGGGGCATCTTTCCTGGGAATGGGCACAAATATTGATCTCTTCCACTCAAATTGTCACATAGCTGTCTTTCAATTTTCGTGGCATAGACTAGTGTGTGCTTCCAGTGCTGTTTCTCCCTGTTTAAACATTTCAATCGGTATTCAATCAATTCCTGGAGACTTGCTTTTGGCCAATGGCTTCCGTTCATTTCAGTTTGCACTACTTCCATTAGTGCCATTGGCTCTCGCTTATATGCTACCTCTGGACATGGATGAATGCACACTTTTCTTGTAGGTACAGTGATTCTGTGCATCCTTTCCACCTTCTTTTGATGCTTCCTGCATCATTCAATAATTTGGCAATAGAAATTTTCAACAGTACAAATCAAGGCTTGACTTTTTCTTTTGTTCTTTAAGTTTAAGCTATGTGGAGCAATATTTTGGTTTTTGTTTTACTAATTCAAGGTCTTTGCACATTTCATTATAATATTTTACTTTGCCTTTTCAATTTGCCCTTTGGAATTTCTTTTTTTTAATCAATTTATTGGGGCTCATACAATTCATCACAATATATAGATCAATTGTGTAAAGCACATCTATACATTTGTTGCCCTCATTATTCCCAAAATTCGCTTTCCTCTTGAGTTCCCGGAATCAGCTCATTTTCCTTTTTCCCCCTCCCCTTCCCTTCCTCCTCCCCTCTCCCCCATGCACCCTTGATAATTTATAAATTATTATTGTATCTTATATTACACTGTCCGGCGTCTCCCTTCAGCCACCCCTCTGCTGCCTGTCCCCCAGAGAGGAGGTTATATGTGGCTCCCTGTGATCCATTCCCCCTTTCTACACTCCCTTTCCCTCCTGGTATCGCCATTGTCACCCTGGTCCTGAGAGGTTCATCTGTCCTAGATTCCCTGTGTTTCCAATTCCCATCTGTAGCCCTGTGCATCCTCTGCTCTAACCAGGTCTGCAAGGCAGAATTGGGGTCCTGGTAGTTGGGGGGAAGAAGCGTTTAAGAACTAGAGGAAGGTTGTGGGAATTTCTTATACAGCTCTTAGACTTCATAAGTTCTTCCATTTGCCTCGGTTACTCTATGATTAAAAGCAAATTTCAGAGTCTATTCTGACATCCACTTTGATCTGTTCCTTAGTTTCTATCTTTTTCTTTCTTCTTCAAGAATGTCCCGATATTCTCAAGTTCATATTTTGGCCCTCATGCACTTATTTTCATTTTCTTCACCTTCAACCTGAAGTGCTCCTTACATAGCAGTAATTAATGATCTGCCTCTGGCCTTATTTCAACTGCTGATACTGAGATTCTCCCTTGTCTCTTTCCATAGATGCAGTCAATTTGATATTTGTGGATTCCATCTGGAAAAGTCCATGAGTGTAATCACCATTTGTATTGTTGAGAAAAAGTATTTACTACAAACAAGTCGTTGTCTTGCAAAAGTCTATCATGAGGCTTCCAGATTCCATTCTTTCACCATGACCCTATTTTTCCAAATACTGCTCCTTCCTTTGTTTCCCATTTTTGGCATTCCAATTGCCAATAACTATCAATATGTCTCGATTAAAAATCTGATCAATTTCAGACAGAAGATATTGGTAAAATTCTTCATTTTTTCACCATTCACTTTAGAAGCTGTTGCATACATTTGAAAAATAGTTGTATTGGTTAAATATCCCTGTATGCAGATGTATATTATCCTATTACAAGCATTGACTTCAAGATAGATCTTGAAATTTCTTATTTAAAATGAAAGCAAAGACATTTCTTATGAACCTGTCATTCCTGCCATAGCAAAATATATGATTACCTTATTCAAAATGGACAAGACTTGTCCATTTCAGCTTACTAGCACCTGGGATATCCATCATTGTTCATTCCTTTTATTTTTGATGGCTTCTAATTTCAATAAGTCCAGATTTCAAACATTACAAATTACAATTACTAATAGATCTTTTCAGCCACTTCTCATTTTGCGTCATGTCCCATCAGCAAATGAAGGTCCAAAAGGCTTTACTTTTGAAGGCCGTATGCAATACATATCATGATGGTTGACTCTATTTTGGGAAAGCAGCTCTTCCTCTGTCATATATTGAGTGCCTTTTGTCCTGGGGGACTTATCTTCCGTCACTCTCTCCAACAATATTCTGTTGCTGTTCATGAGGTTTTCAGTACCTAACAATGGTTTCGTCCTATCCATAAGGTTTTCAGTGCCGTATTCCTCTCAAGCGTCCAGCCTACAACAGCATGATGTGTTAGATGGAAATCCACAGAATGCATAGTTTTTTAAATATATAAGTCACAAAAAAATCAACTAATAAAGATAGTTAGGACTGAACTCAATTATTGTAGTGGGATTGATGTAATAGATCACTGCTTCTATTGAATTCTGCTGCGTTTTGTTCAATGTGTGAAAAGGTATCAGCATTCAACATTTTCACTGTGATGATGACTAAGTGGAAAGCCAAGCTCACTGCCATTAATTGGATGCAGACTCGGAGGGACCCTCGGTAAGTTCCACGGATGGGAGCACGTTATCTCCTAGGAAGCCTTGTCTTCTCCTGTGAAGGAGCTGATGGTTTCAAGCTGCTGACCTGCAAGTTAGCAGGGCTCCTGTGATAATGCATAAGCGCTTTCAAATCACATCTCCAAAGCCCTCACATTCCTAATTGTACCATTAATTTCAATGGTGCACCCTAACTCTGGTGTCACATGTTTTAACACCACCACCACCACACACACACACACACACACACACACACACACACACCCCAAGAAGAAACAGCAAAAAATACCAAATACTTTTGGCAGGGAGATCCTTAGAAGGCATTGGCAAGGATGAAGTCCTAACTAATTTGGAATTTTAGCCTCCAGAATTTCTAGAAAATAAATCTGTGTTCTTTAAGGTCTCACACATATTTTGGTATTACTGTTTCAGCAGAAGCAACTAACAAAGATAGCCACAGTTTTAAAAATTGCAATACTAAGTCTGTGGTCAAAACCCTACATGTCTAAATGTCATTAATCGCTGCTTTTTTGTTACATTTTCTTAATTCAATAATCATAGTTCAGATTCTAGTATTCTGAAGAAAAGCCCGAGTTCTATAGAAAACTATTCTTCTGAAAAAAACAAAATACAAAAAAAAAAAAACACACTAAAATTCTTGTGGCTTACTAAAGGCCGCTACTAATTAAGCAAATGAGAGTGAGACCCAACATCATGTGACCTAGCACATCACAATCAAGTACAAGATACACAAAACTGAGCTTGTGAAGCAGCTTGCTTGTTTCATTTGGAAGCGCTCTATATAACATTTTGCTTAAATCAATCCTAATTTCTTAAATAAATCAAATAAGTGTGCACTTAAGGATTCCAAGCCATTAATTCAGCCATCTACATCTGTTGTCTTCTTGACAGTTCCTTGGGACTAATGTACATAAAACAAACAAATAAACAGGAACAGCAAAACTTTACTGCTTTCTGAGGCTTTAATCTTTGTGGCAGCTTGCTGTTAGTTCAGCACTTACCCAAAAGCATCACCATCTAACCAAAGGAAGGGGGTAATGTTGACTGACCAGTGTCAAATAGCTTGGAAGAATAATCAGAAAGACAAGACTGAAGGTGGGTTAAGCTGTATATGAATGTTTACCACAGATATCCACTATACAATTAGCTATTGACTAATCTGTAGCTGATATTGAAACTAAGAGATAGGCAATGCTCTAGAGAATGATCTAGGCAATTTGCTAGGGACTAAACTCTAGCTGCTATTCACGCTGTGGTCTCCTTAAAGGAACAAATGAATGGAACAAAGCATTTAATGTTCAATCACTCATGTGGAGATGTGGAAATCTTTGCTTGTCTTTTTTCCTCCTCCTAGATTTCCCTTTTGTTTCTAAATGTCAGTTAACACAGATCATTAGAGGTAGATTTCTAAATTGTGTCAATATTCTGTCTGCTTTCCATAATATATTATTCCTTGACTTTACTTTTTCTTTTAAAAAATTACCATTAATTGAGTTAATACATATATCATTACATAATTCAATCGTGTCAAGTAGAATTGTACAATTGCTACCACAGTCAGTTTGCAAA
>NW_022111301.1:1635955-1648259 GCF_000313985.2 Echinops telfairi | reverse complement strand
GAGCCAAATCCTTATTCTACTTGCTATCCCTGTAGGTTCATCAATCCTGGGTTTCATAGACTGAAAACCAGAAAAAAACATATAAAACAACTTCAAGTGGGTGATGCCCAATGGCATAACACCTCTGAGATACACCCTAATATAAACAACAACAACAACAAAGCAAAACAAAAGTTCAGAAAATGTTGAAACCAGATCAGGTCCCGCGTACATCAGAGCGGGGTGAATTGACAAAGTTTTAATTGTTCAAATCAGATTATGCCTTTGATCTTCTGTACCCATTTCTCTAATGCACGCTTGTTAGTAATCCCTTTCCTTCCATCCATCAATTGTGGATAGAGGAGGTCACTGGAGGGTTATTTCCTCTAAAAATCCTATAAAACATCACGCTAAACTCTTGGTGAGCAGCAAGTAGTCAATACAGGGCTTGGTTTCAAAGGGATGGGAAGGGCTTTATCACCTAAGCCATAAGAGAAATAAAAAGAGGGCAAAATATGTCTGCCCTTGAGTTCTGTTTTCTGTAAGAGAAATTGTCATGCAGTGGCCAAGGAGGAGTCAGCATGAGTTTGGTGGTTCCAGTCTTGCTTCTGGAAGTATTTTCCAGTGACCCCTTTGACTACAAAGCAGGAGTGGACTCATGTGCTGCACTGAGGACAAAGCCTGAGGACCACGCCTGACTGAGTAAAGTGACATGAGGGAAAAGGAGACTCCAAATCCACACCAGTCAAAGGAGACTGCAATAGCACAGATGTCAGATTAGCCTCCACATCAATCCCACCTCTGCCCTGTTCTGACAACTACTCCTCTCCAGCGCTCTCCTTCTCCGCGGCGTTTTATAATCCCCTACAATGGACACACAGGGAACTCCCAGACAATACTCGTGAGCATGCGAGTTTAGTAGAGAAATTAACAGTTTACCACAAGTCATGAGTAGCAGACATTAAAGATGTGTCTTTGGTCCAAAGCAGCACTTCTCTTCCATCAGACTGATGTCCTCAGTTTCTTAGACATGCAGCTCCTTGGCCTTTGCTTTGTCTGTGGGCTGGGAAGCTCATCATTTGATTTGTGATTTCAGTATCGTTCTTTTGCTTTGTCTCAGAGTCTCCAAGTGGCCCTGCCTCTGCTGCTTCTGTTGTCATTTAGGCAGGGATTGTGCACAGGTTTCACTGGTGGCCCTATTTCTTGATGATTATAAGATTCTTTCCCTCCTGCTTCTGAGTTGATTCACAAATATTCAGAGTAATGGTGCAACTGAGAACGACCTCCACTCCATTAGAATCCCACATGCTCTCTTTGTATGGCCTCATTTGATCACTCGGTGAGAGTTAAAAAGGCACGGAAAGAAGATCTTTCTAAGTAATTTCTCTTTACCACATCCAGTCTTGGGGCATTTTCTCCTTCTAATTGCTTAGCATCGCATTTTTCTGTCTGTTATTGTAGAGGTCCTGTCTACCTGATGACATTTCCAAGTGATTTTGAAGAAAATTAATTCAATTTTTCCCAATTAAAATGGAAAGCATGATAAACACAGGGTGTGGTATAGCACGGATGAAGCACATAACTATCCTCCAGTTCTTTAAAAATTTATCCGCTTACTATTATGGTTTTTATTTGTTTTGCCTCAATAATCGTGTTAGACTTGCATATGTTCATTTGTATGATTAAGATAGTTTGATAAAAGAAACCCTTCAGAAATAGTAATAAGAGTAATGGTTCCCTGAGGGAATGGGAAGCAAAGAAAGGGGTAAGGGCGAAAGGGGAAGTAGCTGATAGCACTGATGACTGTATAATCCCACTGGAGGGGAGTGAACAACAGAACTGTACATATTGGATGGTGTAAGATGCGGCAAAAACACATAAATAAAAATAAGGGTTCCTGGAGGGAGGGTGGGAGAGGAACGGGATAAAGGGGAGCTGATATCAAGAAGTTCAAGAAGAATGAGAACGTTTTGAAATGGACCGTGGTAGCCATTATACAATACTGCTGGATATGATTGAACTAGGAAATGTTATGATATCTATAAGAGTTTACAATAAAATGATTAAAAAAATTTAAACACGTAATCTGGTCGATGTGTAGAAATTAGAGTAAGAGTGATTACAAGGACAGCAAAGAGAATTAAATGAGGAATCATTGTTTAAGAAGCATTGAGTTTCTGTTTACATTAATGGTAAGTTTGGTAATGGATATTGGTAAGAGTTGCACAGTATGATTGATATATAGCTGTACTGAACCGTACCTGTAAAATGCTGTAATTTTTTTTTCAAAAGTGATTTTTTAAATGTGAACAACAAAAAGAAACACCTGGGTTGCTTTCCATTTTTCTGCGTACAACCTGGACAACACATTACTAAGTTTATTTCTGAAACATCAATGAAATGTAAATTTAGCAGGTGTTTCAGTAACTATTGACCACAAATTATGCTGCTTTATTACTTTTCAAGCATGCTGAACACAAGAGGGGCAATATTAAGCTGAATCTCTCTCCTCTGGTCCTATTGAGCTCTATAGGAAATCCATACCTCCATATGAATTCTTATGATTTGCTGTTGAAACCATATGAAAAACCTAGGTCATAATTACCTGAAAGCATAACTATGCTGAACCTAATGGGTAATGACTAGCCTCCAAAAAAAATGTTTTGCCTTAAAAGGCAACTTGAGTTTGCAATAATTTTTCGATAACGCTATTTGTTTCTTAACTTCCGAACAATGCTGTTGTTGTTTTTTAACTGAGAGTCATGGCCAATTGTAGAGTTACTTTGGTACCAGACTAGAAATACCTTTTGATTAAAAATTTAAAAAACCAGTTTTCTAGAAGTGTTATTTTAGTATTTAAGATAAAACAAAGGATTCTTGATAGCACGTTGGTTAAGTTTTCAGCCATTAACCAATGTTCTGGCAGTTTGAAAGCACCTAGGAACTCAGGGGGTGCTGCTGGGTAATTGTTGGACATCTAACTCTATGGTTGGGGGTTCAAATGCATCAGTCAGTATGTGGGGAAAATATGAGGCTGTCTGCTCCCATAAAGATTTAAAAAGTTTCAGAAGCCCTAAACAAGGTCAATATGGCTCATAATCCACTCTATGGTAGTGGATTTTTTTTGGGGGGGTGTTAGCAATTTTCTAAGAAAAAGCTTAGAATCTGTGATCTTCCTGGTAAAAGTGATTTCCTGTGAACCAGTCCTACTTTGTTATGTGGTGCCAGGGTGCATTCAATTGGACACAGAGGCATGTCATAACAAGCCTAAATAAGATGGAATGCCTCTTTAAACTACAACTTCAGTTATTGAGGACTAGGATGCAAATAAACAATTCAAACACAGAGATTTCCTTCTATGATAGCTATAGCAATAAAAGCAGTATATACTCTTGATGAGAGAGAGAGGAATAATTACATCTATAAGTATAGCTATCAGCTTTAATTTATGTAAAAAGATTAAGGGGTAAATGGCCTATCACCCTTCATCATGAGCGTATTATATATAAACTTCCCACTAATTTTATTATAAATTCTAACATGTGACTGGAAATAAGATATGGAGATATATTCCAGAAGAGCCGATATTGTTTAGAATCATTCGTTTGAAAATATTAAAATGTGAACTTTTAAAGCTTTAAATTATATATTTTATTATCATTTGATTTCATAAGCATACAAACCAGGTCAGGCCAAAATTTTTATGGAGATTAGATTTCATCTCCGTATAGGAGGAAATTATATTTGAATTCAGTGTAACCTTTAATTTAATTGTTCCTTCAGGTCTGCTCATGCCCTGGCAAGCCTTTCATGAAAATGGGAAGTTCTATATGGGTGCAATGATAGAGATTGCTGGAGGATAGCTCAGGGAGTTCATTCTTCCTAGTAACACAGTTAATTACACTTCTTAGGCTGCCTTGGAGAGCTGTAGGTGGCGGTGATATGTACCACTGCTAGCTTGGTCCAATTGTTCTTATATTTCTCTTTTATCGAGATCTTCTGCTGAGACATGAGATAAAGAGTAATTTGCATTTCTGAATCAATTCCTCAAAAACATCATTTTATATCGAAATGCATAAGAAATAAGCTTCGGCTAAGCTAAGACTTTGAGCAGCACTATTTTATTTATCATCATTGCTAACATCACACAAAGCAAAGAATAGGCCAGGCAAGGAATGGTTAATTTCTTTAAGGAAAATTATACTCAAAAAGCATTGAGCATTTTAAGTTATGCATGCAGTTTGAAGACCCCTGGGACAGAGTAAACTATCTCTGGATCATGAATTTATAACACGGATGTTCAGCAGTCGTAAGCAATCCTAAGTAGGTCATTTGGTTAATTACCCAGCCTAGTTGTGATTTTCTTTTACTCAATTGACTTTTTTAAAAATCTATGGGTCCCTGGATGGTGCAAATGGCTAACATGCTTCACTGCTAACTGAAACACTAAAGGAGCAATCCATCTAACGGCATCGCAGAGGAAAGGACTGGTGATCTACTGCTGAAAACCTGACCCTCCACACCCTGTGGATCACAGTTCTTTTCTAAGACACACAGAACTGCCGTGAGTTAATTTTGACTCAAGCACAACTGGTATTTTGTATTAGCATATGAGAAAAAATGAGCCTTATTCTTTCATTTAACCTATGATTCAGCAAATAGGTTTTATTTTGAATATGTTTTATTTTAAAAATACATTAAGATATACATAAGAAAACACAGATATAACATTTAATTAATAATAATGTAATCTTTTAATTAATAGAATAACTCCAAAGGAGATTTATGGAATTATTATGCATATAAAGAATCTGCCTACTTTCACTTTTGTATATTTTATGTTTTTGTGAATACATTTTAAATTTTGTTATGATTTTAGGACTAATGTACTTCATAATAATATCCCCAGGTCTTTTAACAACACTGAAAATTTTTCTTATTGAAAAGATTCTCTCAAAGAGGTCATGCTTTAAAAGTGACTGTTGTCCACTGTTTTGCTGAAACAGAAAATGCACAAAACACAGACAACCTACTTGAGGAAACGCGGCCATTCATGTAGCTTTTGAAAACTTAGAGTAGGAGTTGAAGGAGACAAGTGGTGTATTCGATGCAATTTTCTACCTTCTCAGGGCAAAGTAGCACATTAACCTTATGATCTGAAGAATTATGCACATTTGTTAAAGGTGCTAGAGATACCTGAATTTCATTTTATTGTGCAGAATATTTTTTATTTAATTTAATATATCTGATCTTATAGGAAAACATTCAAGCCTACAATACTTGTGCTGAGCGATCAAAAGGGACACGACTTCAAATACAATAACTTGTGCACTGGGGACATTTTGCATAGTGGCCATGAGCCATTTTCACTCAGTTAAAATGTTCAAGGTATATTTTGAGCAGATGTTAGAATACTTGATATTAAATAAAGTACTCAAAAATCAGTTTCCTGTGATATGTTAAGTATTCTTTCAATGCAGCTTAGCATTTCAGTTTATCTCAGAATGTTAAAAAAGCTATGTCACAGAATCAAAAAGGGAGACCGTGCTGACTGATGGTAACTCAAGACCATGTCCTTACTCGTCCGATCTGGAACCGACTTGACCTCTGCCAAGAAGAGAGGACCATTAAAGAACCAAACAGCACTCTGGCAAAACAGACAAGAATGAAACAGGACCCACACCGCACATCACGTACAAAATGAACTTAAGATGGATTAAGATCTAGATAGAAGCACTAGCCAATAAAGACCATCAGTGAACAAATAGAGACATAAACATATGACCAAAGACACACTTAAGTGCTCTAATCCAAGACATAAACACATTACCAAGCATACTGAAAAGCATCCACATATGGAAGACAAAATAGAAGTCACAATCCCCCAAATACACCATTTTGTACATCAATTTACTTCATCAAAAGAAAAAAAGAGAATGCACACATTGGTAAAATATTTTTGGCAAGGCTGTATTTGATAAAAGCCTATCTCCAAAATTACAGAAAATCATAGTATCTCAACAAAAATTACAAACAATCTAATTTTTAAATGAGTAAAATTCATGAATAGACAATTCTCCAAAACTCACATCCAGCTGGCCAACAACCATATAAATAAATACTCTCAGTCACTAGCTATAAGAGAAATAAAACCCAAAACAATGATGAGATAGTACCTTACACCAGCACTGAGAGCAAACTTTAAGAAAAACAGCAGCAACAACAACAAACAGAAAAAACAGATGATGGGGAGGGAGGATGTGAAGACACTGTAATTCTCATCTAATGCTAATGGGATTGCAACACCACTGTGGAAAGTTGTAAGCTCTTTAAAAAAAATAGAAATACTATATTAGTTAGATATCTGTCTACTTGACATATATACCTCAAAGATAAAGAATAAAATGCAGATATATGCACACTTATGCTTATATGCCCACCCTTATTTATTGAAGCCCTATCCACAATAGCAAAAACATGGATAAACATAAATGGTCATTTATGGAGAAATGGATAAATAAACTTTGGTACACACACACAATGGATTGCCATGCATCCTGTGTTAGTCTGGGTACTTTGGAGAAACAAATCCACAGCAACTCATGTATAAGAGAGAGTTTTATGTAAAGAAAATGTGTATCATGAAAACATCCCAACCCAATGTTGCCCAAGCCCACAAGTCCAACATTAACCCATTAACCCAACACCAGTTCACAAAGTCCTCCACCTCACAAAACAGAGGCAATGATGCTGACTGCAGGAGGAAAGCTGAGTCAGTGAACGAATAAGCATCTCAGCACTAGCAGGGGTCTCCACACGGCTGCTCCAGCACCCAGGGCTGCATCGGGATAGGTCCATGTAGCTTCTCCTTGGGGATGTCTTGTAGGAAGTCAATCTTGCAAGCTGAAGCAGGGAACTGCTAAGGCAGCTGCACCCTGGTGCGACCATCACAAAGCAAGAGACCCGTGAACTAGAAAGGCGAGGCTCACTACCCATGTATCCCTCTGCCTTTCAATTAGCCCCACATGTGATTATCGGCCAGGTTGGCACAATTAACTAACTCACATCCCTAAAGAACAATGATGAGACTGTTACACACCTCATGGCATGGATGAATTTGGGAGACATTATGTTAAGAGCAAAATTAATCAATTCCATGAAGAAAAAAACTTTATAACACTATTACAAAAGAAAAAATAAAGACAAACGGAAGAATCAGTATCAGAGCTTAAATTATGAGAATTGGGAGTGCAGAGGGCAATGGATGACAGTGGGAGCCCAAGATTCATTCGTAGAACTACATAGGACATAAGCCTCCGAAGGACTCTCCCTTTCTAAACTTGAGGGATGGAGGAAAGACTAAACAGGGTTCTTTGGGAGAGGTGTATAGAAGATCAAAGGCATAAATCTGACCTGAACAGTTAAAACTTTGTCAGTAGATCCCCCCCTAGGATGCAGTCTGGACCTGATATGGTTTCCAAATTTTTCTGTGTTGGGGGTTTGCATTGTTTTGTGTGGTCTTTGTTCATAGTAGAGTGCATCTCAGAGGTGTTATGTCAATGGAGGTCACCCTCTTGTAGCTGTGCTATATGCTTTTCCACTTTTCTGTATATGAAACCCAGGATTCGTGAATCTATAGGGACAGCAAGTAGAAGAAGGGGTTTGGTGAGGAGGTGATGATGGGGGGAGCGGGGGGATCTTAAAGGGGGACAATGTCTAGGAGTCCATGTAGAAAAAAATAAAGCAACCATCCTTTTTCACCATGAACTCCTCAACATTGTCCCCCTTTAAGATGTCCCCTCCTCCCCATCACCACCTCCTCACCAAACCCCTTCTTCTACTTGCTGTCCCTATAGGTGCATAAGAAAATGTGATGAAGAAAGCTGATGGTGCCCGGCTATCAAAAGGTATAGCATCTGGAGTCTTAAAGGCTTGAAGGAAAACAAGCAGCCATCTAGTTCAGAAGAAACAAAGCCCACATGGAAGAAGCATACCAGCCTATGCAACCACGAAGTGTCAAAGGGATCAGGTATAAGGCATCATCAGAACAAAAATTCTTACCATAGTGAATGATGGGGGGAGTGCGGAGTGGAGACCCAAAGCTCATTTGTAGGCCACTGGAGATCCCCTTGCAGAGGGATCTGGGGGAGGAGACGAGCCAGACAGGGTGCAATGTAGCAACGATGAGAAATACAACTTTCCTCTAGTTCCTAAATACTTCCTCCCCCCACCCCACTATAATGATCCGAATTCTACCTTGCATGTCTGGCTAACCAGAGGGTGTACACTGGTACAGATAGGAAGTGGAAACACAGGGAATCCAGGGCAGATGATTCCTTCAGGACCAGTGGTGTGAGTGGCGATACTGGGAGGCTAGAGGGAGAGTGGGTTGGAAAGAGGGAAGTGATTACAAGGATCTATATGTGACCACCTCCCTGGGGGACGGACAACAGAAAAATGGGTGAAGGGAGACATTGGACAGGGCAAGATATGACAAAATAAACAATTTATAAATTATCAAGGGCTCATGAGGGAGGGGGGAAATGAGGAACTGATGCCGGGGGCTTAAGTGGAGAGCAAATGTTTAGAAAATGATGAGGGCAATGAATGTATAAATGTGCTTTACACAATTGATGTATGTATGGAATGTGATAAGAGTTGTATGAGCCCCTAATAAAATGATTTTTTAAAAAAAGCAAAAGATGGTTGGAATGTGATTGTGGAATCAATTGTACAATTCTACTTGGTGTGATTGAAATATGGGATGATATGTTATATGTATTAAATCCCAATAAAAAGAATTCAAAAAAAGGAAAAACTGGTTTTTACACCCCAAAGCAGGTTTTGATGGTAATGAGGCCAGTGTGATGCCTGTACCAAAGGGAGGGAGGAGGAGATGAACAAACAAACAAACACACATGGAGATGAATAAACAAACACACACGTACACATGGAGATGAATAAACAAACAAACACATGCACAGATGGAAATGAATAAACAAACAAGCCCCCACACACATGGAGATGAATAAACAAACACAAACACGCAGACATGGATAAAGAAGCACAAATAAGAAAGTGGGGTTTTTGTTTGTTTGTGGGGGGTTGGTAAAAACAAAGCTACTGCTGGGCTATGAGCTTTGCTTTCACCAAAAATAAGAGGGCGAAGGGGCGGGGAAGCGGACACAAAAGAAGAGAGGCAAAACAAAAAACAGAGAAGAGCAAAGTTCAGAAATGTAGGAAAGAAGAAGGAATAGTTACAGAAAATATAGGAAGATACATTGAGGGAATTGCATAGCATGATTTTGACTCTATGGTTTGTTTTTATAAGCTAGACAAGATTGCCTTCTGTATATATATATATATATATATATATATATATATATATATTTATGTATAATGTACAGATGATATTTCTAACCTAATTCTCTAGTGTGGGTATTTGTTTATTTGCTGCTTCTTATAAAAAAATTTAGCTAAAAGGGAACTAGGAAAAAATAAATCTTGTATCTGAAGAGTGGAGAAAAAGATTTTGCTCACTTACTTTCATGGGTCATATAAATAAAGTAATTTTCCTAAAAGAAATAGGAATGAGGCTCTGATTATATCAAAAATTATATCAAATTACCACACCAAATATAAATGTATTTATTTATAACAAAAATTTATAAAATTGCTTTCTCCTAACTTGCTTAAAATGAACCTTATCCACGTAGGCCTAAACATTTTGTTAATTATTATTTGAGCAAAAGCATGGACATGGCATGCATTCATGCATAGAGTTATAAAGGGGCAGCTTTGTAGACAGGGGCTGTTGAATGCATGCCATTTTCAATTTCAAATGCAAACTGCATTTCAGAATTATTGAAGAAGTGAAAAGAGAGTCACCATATGTCTTTTCCACAATAGAAAAATTTGTTTAAGGAAAAAGAATGTTCAAAGTAAACACTCTCTAATATATTTTTCAATAGAGATATAGGGAAAACAACAACATAATATATTCATTTTTAAAACTAGTACTGGCAAGTAATTACTAAAAGAAGACTATGTTGTGAGCAATGAAGAATCCCAATGAAGGAAAGTAATATAAAAAATATTAAAAACCATATTCTGTTAGTTCTCAGGTTCATAAAGTTCTCTGTGTAATGCCTTAACAGCTCATAAATGCACACATACCATATGTGTTTTGTCATGATCTATATGTAACTTGTAGTATATTCCGAGAAGCTTTGTGAATGATAAAAATGTTTGGGAGAATAAGACAAAGAATCAATCATACTGTATCTAAAGTGGCATTCTGGAAAATGCACTCATAACCCTTTACAGTAATTCTGATACAATCTATAAACAATGTCATATAATTTGGTTAAACAATAAAAGAGTGAGCCTCTTCTATGGGATGACTATTACTTAGAGTAGCTGATATTAAAACCCTGAGGGGTTACCAGGAAATGGTCTGGTTTGTGTCCTGTTTTTATCCAGACAGAATTATCTTTAGTTCTTTCTTTCTTTTTTTCTTTAGTTCTTTCTTACATTTTATTTTTTCTGTAATATTGTATTAGAATTGCTTGCAAATATGTCTGAAATTAAGTAGTGAGACCAACCCTTAGGAAATGTTCCCTCTGATAATACTATTTGAGTTTTGTAGTTGGTAATCAGTGTGGGATTACCCAGTAAACAACACAAGCATTTGAGTTTATTTGTATCTATTTTTCCTTATTTATAGTGAATAAGTTCACTACATCAAAGATTCGGCTTCTAGATATGGCTGGTATCTGTGTCTCTCCCATCCCCACAGGCTCTTCCTGTATAATCAAAGCCTTTTTTCAATCTACAAATCTTGACAGGGACAGAATATCTATTATGAATGGCTGCTTACCTTGCCTACAGGATACTCAGTCCCTTTTGGTAACTTGGTGTAATTTACAAGGGAGAAGGAGAGGGAAAGGGGGAATCAACATCTATGTGTATAAGAAAGGGGCAAAATAAGCTACAAAATTGATTATGACAATGCCTGTATAGTCCTTCTTGATATGATTTAGCTATTGACTTGTATGTTGGTGTTAAATATAAATTAAGAGAATATTTTTAAAAAGCATGTCAGAAATGGTTTCCTCAACAAAAGAAAATTAAAACAGTACATGTTTAGCTTATGATGTTGGATAACAAAGAAATTTAAATCTTTCAAATATCTTCTATATAGAAAACTACAAACTAACTCAAACATAGAAGGAATAGTATTAAAATTATTACCCTGAAATTGAGATAAGTGATCAATAAATAATTAGATGGACAGCACAGCGGTGTTTATAAATTTTGAATTACGATACTTTTGTTAGATATTTTTAAAATGCACAGAGTCCTTGAGAAGCCATTTGTTCCAACTTGATAAAGGAAAAATCTAATGTCAGAGGGAACTAGTTGGAATTTAGCTAGAGATTGTTATACTCTCATTGAGCTCTGTGACATTCACTTAAGTTTATGTACTTACGTGTATTCTTGAGGAAGGCTGAAAAATACTTTTTAAGTGTTTTTTTAAGTGACCCAGTCAGGGTCAACTCAGTCAAATGGAAACTGTACCGGAAGCGGGTTAATATGGGGAATTTGTTACATTGATATGGGAGAGCTGAAAGAGCCAAAGAAAAATGGAAAAGTAACTAGAACTTTTAGTCGGAATTGAAGAAGATTTTTATCATAGCTATGACTGGGAAAGTACAAAATATAACCTAGAATCTCAGAGAAGCACATTGAAGACCTGTGTCTGAAATGAGTTGTCACTTTGAGAAACACATTGAAATGGGTCCAAGGAAGTCAACACGCCTGGGAGAGGAGGCCAGCTGACTCAAAGGATGAGGCACTGCTGGGGGTCCCTGTGGCGAGATGGGCAATGATGAAAAAAGAACGGCCGTGATTGCTGTTAGGTGGCAACCAGTCAATTGTTGCTCTAAGTGCAACAGAGGCAAACACTGTCTACTCTTGTGCCATGCTCACAATTGTTCTGTTTGAGCCCACTGTTGCAGTCACGGTGTCAAATAATCTCATCCAGCATCTTCTTCTCTTTTGCTGACCCTGGACTTTAGCAAACTTGATGCCTTCTCCCAGAGACATGTCTCTCTGGACAACACATCCAAGAATGTGAGAGCAAGTCATGCTAGCCTCACTTCTGGGCACTTCCTTTAAGATCGTGTTGGTTTGTGCTTCTGGTAGTTCGTGGTATTGGCAATATTCTCCCCCCCCCCCCAATGTTTCCTCTTTTCTTTTTTTTAATAATCATTTTATTAGGGGCTCATACAACTCTTATCCCAATCCATACATACATCAATTG
>NW_022111301.1:1600215-1635737 GCF_000313985.2 Echinops telfairi | reverse complement strand
CCTTTCTCCTCACCTTCCCTCTACCCTCCTGATAGCGCCACTCTCACCACTGGTCCTGAGGGGTTCATCTGTCCTGGATTCCCTGTATTTCTGGTTCCTAGCTGTTTGGCAGTAATCTTTAGTAACACTCTATTCCAAATCCATCAATCCTCTGTTTTCCTTATTTAGTATACAATTTTCACGTGCATCTGAGGCAACTAAAAGTACATGGCTTAGTTCAGGCATGCTTGAGTCCTCAAAGTGGTATCCTGGTTTGGGAACACTTTAAATCATTTTTATGCATCAGATTTTCACAGTGCAATACATCATTTGATTTCTTTACTGCTGTTTCCATGAGCACTAATTATGCATTCAAGTAAAATAAAATGATTGACAATGTCCATCATGGCCCTGTTTTTTATCATGTTGCCGATAGGTCATTTTGAGGATTTTGGTGTTCTTTATGATGAGTTAAATCCATACTGAAGGTGGTCTATATATATTTTAAATCTTCATCAGCAAGCGTTTCAAATCCTTTTTGCTTTCAGCAAACGTGACTGTTTTCTTTCTCAGCTTTAAATAGCCTTCCTCCAGCCTTGATGCCATGTTTTCTTCATGGAGTCTGAGTTCTCAGACATTTCCTTCAGTCTATCCACATTTTCTTCCATCACTCTCTTAGGAGGCACACATTATGTGTGGTCCAGAGTCAAATGCCTTTCTGCAGTCAATAAAACACAAGGAATATCTGTCTGGTATTCTCCGCTTTCAGCCAAGGTTCATCTTAATTCAGTAACGATTCCTCTTTCCAGGGCCTCTTTTGAATTCAACTTGAATTTCTATTAGGTCCCTATCAATGTACTGGTACGATGGTTTTCAAATTATCTTCAACAAAATCATTTATTCATAAATATTCTTATCCGTATACTAAAACTGTAGAATGCAGTGTCTTGGGATTCATTGTAGTATTCATTTTAGAGTACTAGTAACTAAATTATATTTGGACCATCTCATTCTGCCTCAATATTTGATGAATAATCTTTTTGTTATAAAGACTAAATTATAGCGTTAACCATAAAAAATCAATTATTAATAAGAAAGATAAAGAGTGCATGAGAAAATAGGTGAAGAAGAGAGAAAGCAAGAAAGAAAATACTATGCAATAGAACTGTGGTCTATAAGGAGCCCCGGTGGAGCCACAATTATACACATGACTGGTAACCTAACACTTAGTGATTTGACCCCTTTTAGTGCCTCCATAGGAGAAAGGCCTGACAATATGTACCTATAAAAATTAACCGAACAAAAACTCAGTGCTATGGACTTAATTCAGACTCATAATGACGCTATGAGTTTCCAAGGTTTTGAGTCTTTATGGGAGCAAACAACCTTTTCTTCCTCCCAAGAAGCAAATTCTTGATTTGAAGCATTGTTAATGCCATTGGCAGTTCAACGTCAATCCAATATGTTCTATCATCATCAGGGCCCCCCTCAGAGATTGTGAACTCTCTCTTCTGCATAGGTCACAATGAACGTGATGATGCCCAACAAAATCTACACTGTAACCTACCGCTTTAAAATTGGATTCCTAGCTGGTGCTGTTGCTGGATGTCAGCGAGTTTTTCTGTTGTACACATCGACCTCACAGACAACAGCGTGAAACCCCACCCCGTGCTACACCATCCTAACCATTTTCCTTCTGGTTACGTCCATCATTACAACCATTGTGTCAATGTATCTCGTCAAGGCTCCTTCTCATTTTTGCTGCCCCTCTTTTGTCCCAAACATGATGTTTTGCTCCAGGACATGGTCTCATAATAATATGCCCAAAGTGAGACAAAATCTTGTCATTCTGCTTAAGAGGAGCATTCTGGTTGTACTTCTTCCAAGACAGATTTGTTGTTTCTTTAGCAGTTCATGGTACTTTAAGTATTATTTACCAGTATCATAATGCAAATGTATCAATTCTCCTTCAATCTTCCTTATTCAATGTTTAATTTTCAAATGCAAATGAGGTGATTGGAAATATCATGGCTTAGGTCAGGTGCATCTTAATGCAATGCGTCATTTGGTTTCTTGGCTGTTGCTTCCATGAGTATTGGCTGTGGATCCACACAAGATGAAATCACTGAAAACGTCAATCTTGTCTCCAGCTCTCATGATGGCCCATTGGTCTAGTTATGAGAATTTTGTTTTCCTTACATTGAGTTATAATCTGTAGTGAAGGCCGCAATCCTTGATCTTCATCAGCAAGTGCTTCAAGTCCTCCTCACTTTCATAAAAAATGGTTGCTTATCATCTGCATTTTGCAGAGTGTTAATAAAATTTCCTCCAAAACTGATACCTCATTCTTCTTCATATAATTCAGTTTTTCGGATTATTTTCTCAGGATACAGATTGAAAAAGTATGGTGAAAAGATATAACCCTGCTGGACATTATTTTTAAGCATGTAGTATTCTTATCCTATTCTCACAACTGCTTTTGATCCACATACACGTTCCTCATGAGCATGATTAAGTGTTCTGGAATTCCTCATGTTTTCAAGATTATCCATAATATGTTATGATCCAACCGGTCAAATGCCTTTTCATAGTCATAAAATATAAGTGAACATATTTCTAGTAATCTCTGCTTCCAGTCAAGGTTCATGTAACATCAGCAATGATATCCCTTGTTCCACATCCTTGTCTGAACCGGCCTGCATTTCTGACAACTTCTTATCAATGTACTGCTGGAACCAGCGTTGGATGATCTTCAACAAAGTTTTCCTTGCATGTGATATTTATGATAATTTTCTGTAATATGTGTATTTTGTTGGGCCACTTTAAATTGGAAATGGGTACAAATATGGATCACTTCCAGTCAGTTGTCCAAGTAGTTGTCTTCCAAATTTCTTTTCATAGATATGTGAGTGCTTCCAGTGCTTCATCAGCTCGTTAAGATATTTAGATAGGTTTTCCATCAGTTCCTGGAGCTTTGTTTTGGGTTCATGTTTACAGTGAAGTTTGGACTGCATCCTTAAATCCCATCTATGCTACCTCTTGAAATGGTTGAATGTGAACTCGTACTTTGGGGTACAGCTCTTTTTGTTGGTTGATATGTATAACTTATTTCATTCTTAATCACATATTACTTAATATCTTAACCAGTACCTTATCTGGTCAGTTGTTTAATAACATAAAAAGATACTCCTAATCCTTCATTACAAATGATCTGAACACTCAGTTTCTCTGCCTATTTACACTGTGCTTTTGCATTAGCTTCAGGTGTTTCCTCACAGAAAACACTTCGTCCCAGAAATATTCTCTGTGCTTCACTTGTGAAGTGGAAAAATAATTTTTATGTAATTGGAATTAATCACTGGTTATTAAATTTATTTGCCCAGGTTCCTGTTTCAACTCCAATTAGATGCAACCATTATGCTACTACTTAAGAGACAAATTGTCCCGTTGGTAATTAAGCATTCTAAACCCATAGAAACCAATGCGGGTGGAAAAATTTTTTTTAAAATGGCAAAGGAATTTAAAGAGCAATAGTGAGACATAACAAAGTAACAAAAATATAAAGACATTGCTATTTTGGGTCAATTCGGAGTGATAGTGATTCCTTGACGCCAAACATTTTTGTTAGCCAGGCAGAATTAGAAACATCTATCAGTATACAGCATTCCAACATAACACGCAGCAGGACTACATTGACTGCAAGTCATGTGACCACACAATGAAAGCAGCTGTTTCTTCAGATACGTGACATCATGAGACTATTGGACTCCATGGGCACGAGGACACTGCTATACCTCTTTGCTATATGAATTTCTTATTCCCGGAAGCAATGCTGTATTGGGTACCATGTCTGTGATATAGACAGTCTGTCAATTTACATACGTTGGCCTATATCGTCTATTTAAATTGGGAAGGAAATTAATATTGAGAATAAATTTTCATTTCATTGAGATAAGATAATTGGCTCAACAAAGAATATGCCCAGTGGCATCGATTGCTATCAGAGGGCTGGGTATTCTTTGGCGATGATATGTTAAATACAGAACTTGATCTGTATTTAGCTAAAACAGAATAAACATGTAGTACTTAGGAATATGCATAATAGAATGATTTCCTTCACAATTGTGTTTCAGGAACACATTCAATTAGTAAGTTAATCTGGCAGCAACCTTTCATTGATGATAGAATATTATTTAGAACTATTTCTAACTAAAATGAACATTTTTGCCCTTCAAAACATTTTGTTCTTTTGAATGATCTCTAACTAAATTTCCCATTTTTGTTCTTTGTTCCGCTGTGAGGAATTGTTTCCAGGTCCATTGCTGCTGAGAGAGGTAAAGGAACAAATTCAGTTGGATCAGAAGAATTGGAAATCAGATTTATATGCACCAGTAATTTATTTTTGTCTTGAAACCCTGCTCAATCTTGATCACTTTGATGCAGTTTCCACTTAAGAATCGGTTGTACATGTGTGCTGCAATTTTAAAACATTCAATACATATCATTCAATTTTAATCAACAGATCACTTGATTGTGTGATCCAAGTTGTAATTCAGTTGTTTCTCAAAAGTGGGAAAGAAAAATCTGTGACTTTTTCCCAAAACCTTGGTTCTTCTATTTAGGCTTTCCAGTGGCTCTATGTAATATTCTGTCTATCAAGGTCACCCAGATTATATTTGAATCTCCTGGATCAAGTAAAAGAACAGAACTGTTTTCAGTGCTGATTGAAAGAGTTGCACAGTCTTTTCTTGATGTGAACACTACTGAACATTTAGAATTCACTCATTAAATGAGTCATCACAACCCACAGCCAGAGTCAACTCTGACTCATCCAGCTTCCATTAGACAGGGCAGAATTGCTCTTTCATATTTGTGAAGTGGTATACCTTTACAGAAAAAATAACCTTGTCTTTCTCCCATAGGGTTAGCAGTTCAAGGCATAACGCATAGAAATAAATATATGGAAACTCAGAGACTATGGTTCAATTTTCAGAGAAAATATAAATAGGTTTGTAGCCAACTATGCACACCTTAAAATAATCAACCATCTGAGATCCAAAGGACAGCATTTAGCCAAAGATTTAGGAAAAAGGCAGAATAGAAACAGAAAACATGGGGAGAAAGTGGAATCAATGATGTTACCTTGAGGGTAATATTGTGATGAATGAGGTGAAACAAAACATGAATAAATTGTCTGTAAAACTGATGATCTGCTCTGTAAACTTTCACCCAGTTGACTACAAAAAAATTAAATAAGTGAAAGAGCTTAAGTATTGTCCATGGTTTTATATAAATTTATAAGCAGTGTTTTACTGATGCAGAGTGAGATAAATATGTAAGGTGAAAGTAGGTTTTATCTAACCAAATATGATCTGGTTAAGAGTCTAAATATAAAATATTACTGATTTATTTATGTACTAGAATAAGAGAGCTGGTACAGGCTAAAGGAAGATCATGAAAGTGACAGTAAACTACTTATTATAATTCATGTAAATTAAATGTAAATGAAGAGAGCAGGAAATGGATTTTCAGATCAGTAACTGTGATCAAATATCAGATAAGATTTGATCTACGTAAGAAAACATTATTTACTGTGAGGATTCATAAGCATTTTGTGCATGAACATGCATGCACATAATCAGCCAAAGTATGTAGGGATGTGATAGTGTTCTGTATGTTTCTAGAATCTTTCAAATAATATAAGATATAAGCCATTATTATACTTTAAAAATATATACAAAGGTGTAAACACCCCCCCCAAATGGAACTGCACTGGGTGGAACGGAGCTTTCGTAATATGCATTTTCCCCAAAAGGTAACATCCTGCAACTCAGGCTAAGTTAGTGCACCCAGTGACGTCTCCTGGGAAGGTTCTCTCTGGTCACAGTGAATTTTTTTTTTGTTAAAGCTCAAACCTTGTTTTTTGTAATGGCTGATTTAAGAGTACAGTGCACAGCTGTGAAATTTTGTTTCCTGCTTGGGGAAGATGCCACAGAAACCGTTGTGTTCTTGCACACAGCTTACAAGAACCATGCTATGGGGGAAACTCAAGGTTACAAGTGGTGTTCTCATTTCAAAAAAGGTGAAATGTCTATTGATGACAAACCTCATTCTCAGCATCTGTCAACTCCCCAAACAGATGAAAATGTCGACAAAATCCATGCACTTTTGCTCAAAGACCACTGAGAGACCACTGAAGAGCGCGGGTAGTTACCCGGACTATCTTGGAGCTTGGTTCAGCACATTTTAATGGGGATTTGGAATGAGTACTGTCAGTGAAAATTTCGTGCTTCGGTTTCGGAGAGAACAGCTCCGAAGCAACCCAGACTTTTCCCCACAAGTTCATTCTGGTGACAAGGCATGGTGTTATACTAATGACCTCAAAAGCCAGCATCAGTCAAGCCAGTGGAAGACAAGTCATCCCCCAAAAGCTCATCAAGTAAAGTCAAAGATCAAGATCATTTGGTTTTCGATGTGAGGGATATAGTGCCACCCCCACACACACACATATAATGAGCTTAAAAATGTGTCTACCTTTATGAGGCTCTCTACTATTAATTATAAGTTATTAGAAGCCAATGCATTATAAGGAAGTTATTTAGAAAATGTCTAAACTTACAAACATTTGATATATGTGAGTGTAGGGTAAATGAACCCCTCCACATAATCCGATTCCTGGCCTTCTACAAAGCTACTCTCATTCAGAGCATAACATAAGAGCTGACCTCTGAACACATGTTACCACCAAGGCTGTTTCAAAGCTGTTCCCATGGAGCCTGAAGTCAAGGCAGCAGCTCTGGGTCTGTCTCCTGAACATTGCCACCTTGTCTATGTTAACTCCTACTTTCCCCTTGTGAGTTTCTGAGACTGTAACCGTTTACGAGAGTAGAAAGTTCAGTCTTTTTCTCAGGGTGCTCCTGGTGGTTTTGAACTGCTGACCATGTTAATCACAGCCTGAAGCTAAATCACTTCACCACTATGGCTTCTTTCTCCTAACTTATACAGGAAAACATCCTTGCTGGTTTGTTGTAGTAGGGAACAGGACAGACAAAACCCTGACCCTATCGGTCACCCCAGGGTGACAATTTAAGAACTAGGATGCTGGAGGGCTGGAGATTGAGTGCAAAATGCATGTGCTCAGACACAGCCAGAGTGGTTAAAAACTCTGGAAACAGCAGGAAGAACCAAAACAATGGGTAGGCCCTGGTAGACGCGAGCACCTAGCCCCCCTCCTTTTTTTTCCTTTGGGCAGAAATGGAAACTTGGGTGAAATCCTGGCCGAGGGCAGGCAATCTGTAGCTAGAATGGGAAGTTGGGGTAATGCAGGCCTGTGGCACCGGGCTTTTGACAGCCCATCTGCAGATATCCAACCAGATGACAAAGACTTTGGCTTATTGTCTTGTCAAAGCAAAATAAAGGACATTGCCCCAACAATGGGTACGGGCTGTGATAGCAAAGCCCCAGTGCAGTGAGGATGCTCCTTTGAGAGACGACACCAGGAAAGTACTGGCATCCGGTTCCGTAGTGGTATAGCTCCTCACTAGCCATCTCACAAAGATAGTTCAGAAGGTGATAGTGTGCACATGGAACTCCTAATACTGGGAGCCCCTGGAAACCTTTGCAGACTCAGAAGGAGGCCAATGTGAGAGGGGAAATAGGATTCCTCCCTCATAGGCCAAGCCTACTGCAGTAGCCATTAGTTCAGGTCAACCCTACAGACATGGTAGAAAAGAGTCTATTGCTGTTTAGCTATTCAGCCTGTGAAATGCTGGAGCAAGTGCACTTTAATTCCAAATGGCAGTATGCCAGCCACTAGTGCAGTGGTGGAAGAGCAGCCCTGTGGAGTGGCTGTCCTTGAAAAAGCCCAGCCCTACCTGCCTCAAGAACTTGACTGGAGTTGGGGAAGTCACTTGGCTGGAAGGCCTGAGCCAGGACAGAGGACCTGAGGTGGAGGAGAGCAGACTTTGAGAATGGACTTGATTTGAGAATGAACTTGATTTGAGGCACGATGTTCATCACAGATGGGTTCCATAAAGTTAAATTTGTTCTCAGTGTCTCCTCTGGGGAAGGCTGACACGGTACCCTGTCTGACTGCTCCTGCCCTGCCCAGTGGGGACAAGCATTCTTATTTGTCTGAAGGTCACAGGAAAATCAAAGTCAATTATATTATGTTAGCCTATGATTCACTTCCCTCTTTCAACATTTTTCATGTCACAGCCTTAGCTTTTTGCAGATCTGGACTTGCAGAGCCCAGCAGTTAAGAATGCCAAGGAGTCGAACTTCTCAGGTTGAGGTAAGACTAAGGTCTTTTTCCATTTTTGCGACTGATAATATCAAAGGCATACCTCACACTCCCCTTTATCGTCTAAATCTTCTGAACCCCCTATATCAGCCAGCAAAAAACATGAATGATTTTTTTAAATTAGAATATATCATAGAACAAAAATTAGTAAAAAGAAATCATTTTGAAGTTCAGAGTTAATCTTAGAAGGTCATTTCAATACGAGAAGGGTTTGCCTTGGAAGGGAATGTCTGATAGCTTGAATACAGGTAGTCAGTTGTAGATCGGAGGAAAGTTGACGGGAAGACTAAACAGAGGCCACAAAGACTACAATAATGTGTATGTGCAGTTGAGTCAGAGTAAATGTGTTCATTAAAAAGAATTACCAAGGCAAAATATATTGAGGTCCTTATTAAAGGGTTAGTATTAATCTTTTACAATCAGCTTTGAAGATGAGGATTTTAACAGAACATTCCTGAGCGTAATGAACCCCAGACCATTGAAAACCTCAGGGCAGTTTCATGGCCATCCCCTGGGCAGAATGGAGGCAGGGCTAGATTATCTGTAGGGGCATTTTAACTGCAAGTGAAAGCAAGAAAAGCAGTCCCAAATGCAACGCCTCTGCTAAAAACTGCTAATAGAGACATAGGCCAATGTGTTTTATTTAGTATCCCTCTAGCGCTGGCTGCTAACCTATAGTTCATCTTCCCTTGCGAAAGGTATCAAGAGACATTAAACTTAAGTTCACTCATGAGATAAGGCCTTCAATGTCACTGAAATAACAAGCACACACAGGTCTTGAGGAGTATAGTTGTAGGGAAAGAGTGTGCATTGAATGTGGCAAATGACCCAGAAGTGGGAAGCTGGCAACTGTGACAAGAGCATCCAAAATGACATATTCAGAGACCATGTGCCACCCTGCAGAGGAGCAGCTCTGTGCTGGGTGCAATAGTTTGCAACTGGTGGGAAATACCACCCAAGTTGCCCTGGTGACAGTACAAATGCATCATCCAGTAGGGGGCAGAAATAAAGGCTTCAGCAACTCACAATTAGGGATGGCACAATCCAGTGCACTCAAAGAAACGCACATGTACTTACAGGGGCAAGTGCCACGAGTGCCACAAGTCGTGCCATACATGCTGGGGTAGTGGTTCCCCATTGGGTTGAGATCTGAAAGGTCTACAGTTCAAAACGACCAGACACTCCTCGGGAGAAAGAGTGGGCGTTCTACTCCTGTAAACAGCTACAGTCTTGGAAATACACAGGAGTAGTTCTACCCTGTCCTATAGGGTCACTATGAGGTAGCATTAGCTCGATGGCAATGAGTTTGGGTTTTTTTTCTACATCCTCGGACCAATGGCATTTGTCACCCAAAAGTAGCTCAGCTACAAAGCCGAGAGCCTCCTATGCATTCAAACCTCATAGTTCAAGGGTTAGGACCTATACCTGAGGAGGCCAGACACACAGACGACGTGGCCCAAGGCAAGCCTCCCTGATGGTCTGCAGTGCTAACCAACCAGCCAAAAATGGTGAGTCAACAATGAGGAGATGTGGAGCCACAAACGCACAAAGCTATGGGCTGCCTATATGGTCCTGATTCTTGACCTAGCCTAGATTTGCACTATACAGCAGGCCCCAGATGTATGTGTACCATACTGGTACCATCGAAAGGTAGGGCATAATGATAGTGGGCCCTGTGGGATATTGCCAGAAATGAGATTTGTCTCTAAGAACCAACTTTTAAAGACTAGCAGGGATCACTCCTACTGTTTGTAGGGTAAACTCAGGTATTTTGTCCAGCAACTGTTTCTGCTTCAACAGCCTGAAGCTCTATGAATTGGAAGCAGGCTCCAGCTAGCATCAGATCCATGGGCTTGAGAAGAACTGGGCTGGGATGCTTTCTTGATAGAATTTAATTACATCTTGATCTAAAGTTCGATGAGTGCCACTGGTTTGGTTTCTTTGGGTCACCCAGCCTAACACCTAGGACAAGCAATTTTTTCATTTTTATAGATTGATATGTTCCATTGTGACTATCCCATGTATGATTTGAAATTAAATCGTAACTTCAAAGATGATGTGGATCATAGTGTTTTGACATTTATATAATCCTGGCTGTCTATAATCTCAATTATTCTTATTTTTTCATTATTATTAAATATTAAGAATTGCTATCTGTTTCTCTGAGTGCCATCATTCTTATGGAAATAATCTTTTCCATGCCAGTAAGATCATTGCCAAATATTACTTATGATTTGCACATTAGTAATAGCAGAGATTATGAAAATGATGTTGCTCCATTCCTTAATGCATTTTAAGATTAAGTGAAATACATATTCTCCTGTTCTGCCTAGAGGATACATAAAACTGTAAAGTTGGAAATGGCAAGTGATAAATGCACTCCAGCATTACTATCTCCATGTGCTTCAAACACTTCCCTTCTTATTATAGAAAAATTTTAGTAACTCAGTCATATTAAATTTACATAATTTATAACCAAGTTTATAGCCAAACTATTTGTCACCTCCAACTCTGTGATTTAGCATATTTAAGTCAAGAATATTGCTAACTGTACCTAAATCAAGACATTGAAAATGTACTGTTATAATGTTCTCTTATACTAACACAAATCTACGTATATAATCATTTCCAGATTTTTGTTGATACAAATAAACTAATATTTCAATTATTTTATAGTAAAAACTTCCTCTGTGGTTTTTGTTTGTCTTCCTGAAATGCACTGAAATCTGACACAGTTTCATTATTGTACAAGCAAAGAAATATGGAGGTAAACCCAAAGAAATAAAGATCACCCGGGAATTTGGGAATTTGGCAGCCATTTTTATTCAATCTTTATTTTGTTCTTTTTTTGTCACTAGTGTATCCTTCTGGTATTCCCCTTGCTCATGTAAGTACATGCATTTAGTGGCGTGCAGATTACAGCCTTTGAAACTCTGCAGAGCAAAGTTCTCATGTAAAGCATAGCATCACTAGAGTTTAAGACTGCCTTTATAGGATTCTTTGCTTTGTTCATTTTCTTAAAAATATCTATTATTATACATTCCATTTACCTGATTATTTCAGCTCACATCTTCTGTTGAGCCTCTTTAATGAATGTTTTCAAAACTGCTATTATGCTTTTTCTCTTCATAATTTCTGTCTGGCTGTGTTTTATTGTTGTTGCTGCTTTCTTCTAATAGATACTTTGCATTTGTTGAGCTCTTATCAAATACTTAGTTTTATTCTTTAAATTGTGTTGACTATGAATATATTTATAGTAACTGTTCATATTTTTGTCTTGACTTCTTAAATTCAGCACGTGGGTCACCAGTTAGCAGTTTATTGACTACTTTTTATTCTCCTGTGTATGATGAGTCAGATGTCTCTTGTGTGTGCTAGCCACTGTTACAACTAATCTTTCATTGTATTTAATTTTTTCCAGTCTCACCGGTACTCATCAATACTCTGCTAAAAGAGAATTTTTATAGATCTCTCTCCAGACTGGTGCTCAATCCTTCAGATTCTAACTGTATTGATTTCCCCATCTCCATGCATCCACCAGTTGTTGCATGAGTTCTATACCGCTGGAAGGAAAACTCAAATTAGTTGGAGTAACCATGAACCCTAAATTCAAACTGACTGCCAGCAAGTCCGTTTCAACTCAGAGCAGCTCTATAGAACAGAGTAGAACTGCTCCTGAGGGTTTCTTAGATGGAAAAAGTACAATTTCATATTTTATTTATATGTTGGCTATATTCAGTAGAGGGGAAAAACCACATGATCTTAGGATGGGTTGTATAGAGAAGCAAGGCCAGCGACACTCATCTATGTATAAGAAATAACTTTATATCAAGAAGTAATTTTATACCAAGATGACATCTCAGCTTAGTCCAACTCAAGTTCGTTGACCCAATGCTAGCTGGAGTCCTCTTCAGATTCATGTAGTTTGAGGCAAATGACAGAGAAAGGTCAAGCTGGAAGCAGGGAGGTCACAGGCCAGTAGGTGCAGTCTCGTGGATCTAAGGTTGGTGGAAGCACGGCAGGGTACTGACAACTCCCAGGGACAGTGGCCCACCTGAGGCCACTCTTGGAAGCAAACACAGAATCCAAGCAAGGAGGACGGTGAAGGACAAGAAAGAAAAAGAGATTCCAAGTCTCTCACTTACGTGAAGATCATACACCCAAAGAGGCATCATCACGCTGTGACTTGATATATAGGTTGTAGTCCACCCCTACACTTTCATACTGGTACAAGTTGACATAAAATCTAATGATGGCAACCATAATTATTTGTTAAAATCCATATCACATTTTACTAAGAAATATCAATTTTTTATGTATTAAGAATTATTGGGAAGCATATTTCATAACAAAGCATAATAAAATTGTAGCACTAAAAATTTTGACCTCTTTCTAGGAAATTATTAGATAAAAATGCATGAATGTGTTAACACACAATTGTTTGGTTAGCACATACCAGACATGACTTATACATCAGCCACAATGCCTAGAGCCTACAGAATTATAGGGACCCACATAATGTTTCTTTTGAAAATTCAAATTTCTTTTGCAATCTGGAGAAAAACTAAATGTATTTTGAAAGCAAGTCTTAAAATATATAAAGCCTTTAAACTATCAAATTATTAAATATAACTACATTTAAATTTTATTTAAAATTTACATTTTATATAAAATGTAAATATGTGTCAGATACATATGTAGAGAAAAGGAGGTTCATGAGGGCAAACATATATAGTTTCTAAAATAAAGGCCTAGAGAAATAATAAGTCATATGCAGTAGCGATTCTAGCCTCTTACTCTTTCTTGTCTTTTGTCTGCAGTAGGTTCTGGATATGGACTCCTGGTTCTCTTTTCTATTTTGTAGCAAGTTTTCATTTCTGTTTATTTCAATAGTCAAGTGGGAAAAGATTTTATCAGCCCAGTCTAACATTTGCTTGATATTTTCAACATCAGTGATACTTAATTTCAGTGTACTTTAGGTACTTCCTCCCAAAGTCATAACCTATATCTTCTCATTACTGAGAACACTCCATTCAAAATTAGAAGTTTATAGTTTCCATCCTTGGACTGCAACATCAAATTTGCCCAGTGGTCTTCTGCAATTGCTTATATTTTTCAGCATCTATACCTTTAGCTTCAGTCTTAATTCAAAATCGATAGCTATTTAAGGTCTTCATGTCACTCCTTATTTAGATTATGTTCTATAATATTCATATATTATTTATTTAATACCCTCAATCTTTCCATCAATAAATTTATCTGCCTGTTTTTGTTCTTATTTCAAAACCTCTGAGTATTGTTAAAGAAAATGCATCATATATATTGGTGCCACTACATATTTCTGGTGCTAAACTTTAACTAAACCCTCAAAATCATTCTCTAATCTTCATGTTAGTCTATTTATGATGTTCTTAAATTGTATGCATTAAGCACCATTAAATTTATCTACTGACAAGAAAACCACAATTTTGTAAGCTTTATTTTCACACTCAACTGATGACCAAGAAAAGTCAAAGACAGAAACAAAAAAACTATCAATTTTTTTATCCAATTATACAGCTATAATGACAACAATACTTATGTTTTCTTTCCCTTGTAATAATGGTTTGAAGAACAGTCTCCTAAAATAATTATTATGAAATATTAATCCCATACATGTTTCTTGGGGTATTAAGTTGGATTTCCTAGAGAAACATAATCAATCACTCCTCTATGAGTTGTATGTAGAGATTTATATCAATAAATTGCGCTCACTATTGTAGAAATAGGTAAGTCCAGTCCAGTTCAAGTTCATGAACAGGAAGCAGGATGGCAAAGCAGAGACAGCAGCGGGCATTGGTTGGTGGAAGCAGAGATCCCAAGTCAGCTGAACGTATCCATTGTAGGTAGTCTGCGGAGGCTCCCGATTGGCAGGTGACACAACTCAACTGCTGTATAGGAACCAGACTTAAGATCAAGAACAAGCAGTAGGCAAAAGGTCAAAGGTGTTTGGACCACCCCCGTGACCCTTTGATCTCTCTCTTTCAAACAAAAAGAGTATCCACTTTTTACATAGTGCATGCCATTTATTAATTTGAATGTCCATTACCTTTCTTCACTGGGATCGTACACATATTTGAAACTGTTCTTACAATATATAACTCTATAGTGAACACATAAAATGGTTCTAAAATGCAAATATCTGCATTCTACTTGTCTGCCTAATAAAATTTAAAAGTGTCCATAATCTTCAGGAAAAATTCTGAACAGTTTAGTATACCCCATATATAACAATCCTTTATAAACTTAACCAAATTGATTTCCAGTGTTTTATCTATATTATAACTTTGTTACATTTACATGTTTGTTTGGGTTTTTTTTTACTACGCCTTAAATAAATCATTCTTATTATTTTTTTCTGATGGTACATGTTCTATTCTGATGGTACAGCTTTTATTCTCTATGCCTGTAACTCTTCTCAGTCATTTTAGTCCCAGAACAAATTACTGCCATTCTTGAGAGACTCTGAGTTACCAAAACACTCCTGTGGTTTTTGTTTGTTTCCCTCTAAACCACCAAGCACATTTTAGTATGCTTCACATGGAAACTTGGAATTTTCTTTCCCTGTTTAGAGTTGTTGTCTTGTATAAAGTTACTGAAGACTGGGAGTATAATTTGTCACTCTAATCAGAGTTACTAGAAAAAAGCTGAGTGCATAACACATTTGAGTTAAATGAAATGACTTTTTTTTGTGTCAGCTCCCCTTTATCCCCATCCCTCCCCCTGAAATGACTTTTTAAAGGAAAAATTGAAGAAAACATCTTCCAACAAAGTGTACTGTCTTGTAAATATTGTACATATTGTAAATATTGCAACATTATGTAATATTATAAATATTACATATTTAACTCAAGATACCACAGTGAAATGAGAGCAGTGGCAATCCATAATTATACCTGTAATACATTATATATATACACATATATAATATACATGCTTCCAAATTTTTGAAAATAATTAAATTATAAAACATAATAGAACTTTCCCACAAACTTGTATAAGTAAGCTACCACACCAAAGTCTACAGTGCCTAACAAGCCATATTGGTCATACATAGAATATTACGCACACGTTATATATTTTGGTATTTTACCTTGTCAAAATATTTTAGTCTCTTGTTTTTCTTGTTTGGAGTAATTGAGTTGGTTCTGATTCTGAGTCATGCATGAAAGGAAACACTGCTCTGTCTAGCAAAAAAATTTGTTTTAGCAACTTACATTTTAGCATGTTAACTATAACCCTATGAAGTAATAATTTTAGTGTACTGGAGTATTTATAGGATTTTTGTTTTTGGGTGTAAGGGGTATAATCATCATTATAAGGCCTAACATATTTTAAAAGTATTAATTATAAAAATACCTAAATCTCTTTAGAGCTTATAAATGAAATGACTAAATATCATTTCGACTATTTTACTTTATTTTTAAGTTACTTTATTGGGGCTCTTACAGCTTTTATTCCATACATCAATGTTATCAAGCATATTTGTACATATGTTGCCATCATCATTTCTAAAACATTTTCTACTTGAGCCCTTGGTATAAGCTCCTCCCTTTTCCCCTCCCTACCTCCCCCTTTAGTCCTCTGAATCCTTGATCAATTACATATTATTATAATATTGTTATTATTATAATATATTTTATTATTAATACTTGATCAATTATATATTATTATTATTATTATTTCATATCTTACACTGTCTGTTCTCTCCCTTCACCCACCTTTATGTTACTCATCCTTTTTGGGTTGGGGGTGGGGGAGGCTATATAGCCAATCATGTGATGGGTTCCCTGTTTCTCACCTTGACCATCCTCCTTCTCTGCCCTACCCTCCCATTGTTTTCTCCTCCAGATTGTTTGTCCTGTTTATCTTATATAGATAGAGATAAGGTGAAAGAAAAGGGAAAAAACATAATAAAACACTGTAATTGCTGAAATTAAAATATGCCATTTTTATACAACATATAGAGTAAATGCAATGAAAGTTATATCTCATAAGTAAAAGTATTTTAGGACTAAGAAATTATTGTCAGTCAGCATGCATTTAGGTGTTTGAAAACCTAGCTTCTATATTTCAAAGTTGAATTTGGCCTCTCCTTACCTTCCTTCATTTCCAAGGACCTTTTCCTTTATTGTGCTTTTATTTCAGGGAATCCGCCCAGCAGCCCCACTAACCTGAAAAGAGGGCATCACAGATTACTAGCTTCTTTGTCCCTACTCTAGTGAACCACACATTTTCACTCGTATCTCATAATTAAATCTACAATATTACATTTTCACTACCACTACCCTAATCCTTAACATTATGTTTGACATGAAAATATTTTTAAACAAGTATAATTGGCCACCATTAAACTTGTGTTGGTTTTGGAGATAAAGTGGAAAAAAGCACACACGTTTGGAGATTGTGTAGGTCAGTCCTTGATTCGGCTCCTCCTTGGAGGCAGTAATGCTACTGCAGCTTGCCAGTTAAATTAAATTATTTGGTGATTTCGCCCTCTTAGTGCTTGATGTTGGAGTCCTTATGCGATGATGCCAGTTAAGTGTTGGGCTGTCATTTAACCATGGCCTCTCAGTGGAAAAATGAGGCTTATTACTTCCTGAAAAGTTTTATCACTCTGAAACATCTACATAGGATCTATGTGAATTGAATCAACGTAATGACAGTGTTTGGGTGGTGCAAATAATTAACACAGCTAGCTACTAACCCAAAGTTTGGCTATTTGGATAAACCTAGAGCCACCTCAGAAGAATGCAGGCTACTGAAAATGCATACATTAAAAACTCGATGGAACACAATTCTGCTCTGACACATGAATCATACTCTACTCAACGGAAACAGGTCAGCACCTGAACTGATCGTCACACTTACACCTCTCTTCTTGAGTCTTGAGGAAGGAGGAACGTTAGTGATCTGTGTTCCCTCAGTCTGCTTTGGATTAACTAAAGGGAAACTGAAGGAAACGATTCTCCACCAGAGTTCATATCTAGTCTTTATACTAACTTTTTAAACACCCCAGGAAACAAGCACAGAAATAGTCTATATATAATATTCTTACCACAGTAGATGTTTTCAAATGAATATGTAATGTTTATTAACTCCCAAGTGTAATTAATACACATTTATAATAATGAAAGTGATGTTACACTGATATACTAAAGCTTTAGTTTTTCTGTTTTGCTTTAAAATAGTTATTTCTAATTAGAAAGTGAGAGACACCCATTAGTGGAAATTTTGTGAATGAATATTAACACTAAATGAGTATTGACTTTTCTTTTAAGGTTTTTAAATCTATGGAATTGTTGGGAAAAATATGATGAGCAATTACTAATGATCAATAATTTTCTGCTATATTATTTTCTTATAACTCTTTTATAAATTTTAATAAATTGATATCTTAAATTAACTCAATGTTTTTCCTTTCAGATGTAGGAAGACAGAGTCCTAAATATCAGTTTGACTGACTGAGCCCATGACGCTAGTGGATCCATATTACTAAGCAGGTTTCTAAGGGTAAATCCATTTTTGCATCTTTTAATTTAAGGGGTATTTCTTAGGGATTTCTGAGTGGAGCAAAAGTTACATACTCTTTTATTACCCAAAAGTTGGTAGTCCAAACCCAGCACAAGATGCTTTGGAAGAAATGCCCAGTCTGCTTATGAAAACACTGCGGATTACAATGATACTCTGCACATATGAGGTGGCCAGGAATCAGAATTAATTCAAAATAAACCGTGCATTGTTTGTGTGCTTTTAGAGTTTTTAACTTGTGGGGACATCCCATCACTCTGTTTCTCTGGTCCTGTTCTGCTGGTGCCACAGCCAATGGGGGAAAGTGCGGCTCTCCTTTTAGGCAAGATCATTGATTGATCTTTCTCCTCAAAGTTTATTAGCATGGGATTCCTTTGTCTGCTCTCTCTCTTTGACTTTCTTCACCTTCTCGTGTGGCTGCACATCCGTTCTTCTGTCTCTTCCTCTCTCTAGTTCTCCCTTTCTTACTTTCTGCTCTTCTCTCTTTATTCTTTTCCCATCTCCCCTCACGCTGCCCCCTTGACTCACATTCCATTCTCAACACCTGGGCAGGTCTGTAGCTTGAATAAAACCTGTTAATTGAAACCCACGCTCTGGTTCCCTTTTCCTTTTATTCCTGTTCTAACACAGATAAAATATACAGTACCTTTTAGTAATATGCCATAGTTTTATTCAATTATGCTAGAGATTATGACAGAAAGAAGAAATAAAGGCAACACAAATTAACAGTGCATAATCTAAATGTGTATTTAAAAGGAGATGAAAACCTGTTAAGTGAAAATATTCTTCAAGATCTTTTACTCTCACCTTATTATTTTTGATAATTAGTGCTTACAAATAACCACCTATTTATCTAGAGAATGAGATTTTTTTTTGCACTTTCCAGTAAAGCGTTCCACAGAGCAGAGTGTTATTAAAGGAATTTAAATGATAGCTTAACCATTCAACTAAACAATTTGAGTTCCAAATTCACTATATTTTTCACTGGTTCTAGATAATGGAACCATTTTTATGCTTGTTTAACTTTATTTATTTATTTTATAATATTGTGATATATCTCAAATGAAAGAGAAAAATACAATCAAACTACAAAAATAGAACTTCACATCCTACATAAAGTATTTCTAATACGAACAACTGAAACATGTGTCTAAGACATTTGCTCTTCATTGTTGGCTATTACATTGCAGAAAAATGCATTAAAGAAGCCCAACTAGTCAACTAGTACACTTGTTAAGGGAAGGGTAACTGCAAACCCAACAGAAAGGTGTTATTATATGTGATAAGAACGTATTAAAGTAAAATTCAAAGCATTTGAAATAGATCATCTATGGAAAGGATATGTTGACGTATAGGTCTGGGAAAACTTTGTGGGGGGATATGATATAAAGAGACAAAGTGAGAAATTATTATATTATTCTGACTACCACATGGATAGTCTGTTGAGCTAACCACGTGGAAATACAAAATATGTAGTAAGATGTTGTGGTATAGGGGATCCCCAACACTCAAATGAGTCCTCAGGAAGAGACTGCAATTGTGGAAAATATTAAAGACAAGACAGACAGACAGTGGGGCACAGGAGCTCCTCATCCCATGTCAGGACTGAGAGTAAATGTGCTTTCCAACAGGTATATATCATGGGGCTTACGGATCTTTCATAAGGCAAGCATGTCACACAGCTAACATATTACAAAGTTGATGGGTGATATTATAAGTGGGGAACATAATAAACCAGCAATGAGGTAAGTCATCACCTTGACCTAGTGCTAGATCAATTCCCCTCCATCACCCCTGAACTCTCCCCAGGGATTTGTTACATTTTATGGTGGTTTGGCTATCAGGCCTGATTTCTCTTATCTACAGAAAACCTTCAGGCAAAATGAATCGCCAGATGCAAGAATTATTCATCTTATGTGGTAGCTTCCTTATGCCATTTCTTTTATGGAGGGGTTATTGGAGGGACTTTGACCTGTCTTGAAAATGTACATTAAGATTTATTTATATCTCATAACCATGAGGATCTTATGCACCAGAGTCAGGTTTCCAGACCAGTAATTATGGATGATTTAGCTGCCTTACATTCTCAATGAGTCCCTCAGTCTTACCACTGTAAGACAAACAATGTGTGTCTCTGTAGAGAGATGTACCATGCTACATACAGTACACTGCATCATTTATTTATTTATTGTTGTTGTTTTTAAAAATAATTTTATTAGGGGCTCATACAATTCTTATCACAATCCATACATACATCAATTGTGTAAAGCACATTTGTACATTCATTGCCCTCATCATTCTCCAAACATTTGCTCTCCACTTAAGTCCCTGGCATCAGCTCCTCATTTTTCCCTCTTCCTCCCCGCTCCTCCTCCCCCCTCCCTCATGAACCCTTGATAATTAATAAAGTATTATTTTGTCATTTATCATTATTTAATATGGCTCTTCTAGCCACATTTGCTGTAACTGCCATTCAACATTGGGTAGGACCAGGCAGATTGGATATATTTTTTCTTTTTCTAAATAATCTGAGTATGAGAGGGTATGAGAAGATGTTGATCAAATTCAGTTTCAAGTGATTAATGACAGGTTTAATAGTGAAGGTAAAAACTTGGATCTCTAACATGGGCTTGGTGAATTTTGCCATCTTGCTGGATATAAAATCGTCATCTCTGATGTGGATGCAGGGATCTTACTATCATCAAAAGAGAATTGTCAGGATGGAGCATGTTCTCTTGACCCCAGGATGCTTCAGCAATAAAGTTCAAGGTCAGGAAGCTGTGCCACCTGCGAAGCAGCAGAGAACTGACAGCAGCAGAACCAATAGGCAGCAAACAAGACAGAGAGATCCAGCTGCACACTCGGCTGAGATGAGCACAGGTTTATGTGGTCTGCAGGATGGATCGGCAACCTTAAAGGAACTTCTTTTTTTTTTTTAATCATTTTATTGGGTCTCATACAATTCATCACAATCCATACATACATCAGTTGTGTAAAGCACACTTATACATTTGTTGTCCTCATCATTCTCAAAATTCGCTTTCTGCTTGGGTTCCTGGAATTAGCTCATTTTCCTTTTTCCTCTCTCCCTCCCTCTCCATTCTCCCCTCCCTCATGAACCCTTAATAATTTATAAATTATTATTAAATCTTATCTTACATTGCCCGGAGTCTCCCTTCACCCACCCTTCTGTTGCCCATCCCCCAGAAAGGAGGATATATGTAGATCCCTGTGATCGATTCCCCCTTTCTACCCCCCCTTCCCTCCTGGTATCACCACGGTCACCGCTGGTCCTGAGGGGTTCATCTGTCCCAGATTCCCTGTGTTTCCAGTTCCCGTCTGCACCGCTGTGCATCCTCTGGTCTTAACATTGCCCTCCAAGGGCCTGTGACTGAGATTTCAAACAACAGAAATAGGCCAGTCATAGGCATAGCTGGAAAGAGGCAATGCTGACCAAAAACTGTGTCCTGACCATTCCTGATCCTGAACTACCTGTTAATGAGTGTGGTTTGTTGATGTCTGTTGCAGTTGAGACCGCTCCAATTCATCGAAAGTCTGTGTTCAACAACACGAAACTCTGTCTGGTCTGGTGAGAGCCTCACAACTGTGAGATTTGAGTCTATTGCTGCAGCCACTGTGCCAATCCGTTTGTTGAGGGTTTTCCTCTTGCTGCTGCTCTACTTTCCCAAGCCTTACATTGCGTACATCTGCCGCAATAGACCGCTAACGCCTGATAAAACCCACAATATGAGCAGTACGATTACTATGTGGCTGCTACAATGTGTTATCAGCTGAGGAATGGAAATTGGAGGAAAGACTGGTGTACAAATTGGTAAAGAAGTTTAGTGGGTGGGGACATGTCTGATAACAGCATCGTATAAATTGGTCTTTTAGCAGGTGCTAATTCATTTCTTCTGAAGCCTCTTTGTTAAGTCAAAGTAAGTTAGCCGATGCTTCTTCCACACCTGATTGCATGTGACAATCTGAATTTGTGAGACTGAAAATCTGACTTTGAACCTTGCCTTCAATTCTTGCTATTTGTGAAACACCAAATCCATTATTTAATTTAAGGTTTATGAAAATGTTTCTTCTTCTATAAAGCAAAATAATAAATAATACCTACTCAAAATATTTATGAAAAAGAATAAATATTTAACATAGAGTGGGAAAATACTTATACTAATAAAATGAAAATAAGCAAACAAACCTGTTAGTTCCTTGTGGCTTTGCAGGACAGAGTAGAAACACGCCACTAACTTTCCAAGGCTTTAAATGTTTACCAGGGAAAACTGCCACGTGATTTCTTCCACCAACTGGGCTCAACCCACTGTTCAGTTAGCAGTTGGTGCTTAAATTCTATGTCACCAGGACACACTGGCTTATGGGTTTAAATATCTAACAATAAATTTAACAGATTAGAGAGTATCATAATTTAGGTGATTAGATGGAAAACATATTTAAATTTAAAAAATAAAAAAATTCTGTCAAACTTAATAAAAAATGTACAAATTTTCATCTCTTCCTCTCTTTTTCAACCTTCTTCCACCTCCAGTTTCTGTTTTTGTCTTCTTCCTACTAACCTTTCTTTCTCTCCCATCTTCTTTTCTGTCTCTCTGCTTATATTTGACTGAACTCCTTTAACTTTGGGTCATAATAATGATTCTGTTTGTAAATCCTCAATAACAGTTTTTAACATCTATAATACAGTTTTATACAATATAAATATGTAAATCTGTGGGTTAATTTGAAATTGTTTCTAAAGATACAGATATTCTATATTGGATATTTTGACTTAAATTTACATACAACTTATTTATGTCAGTACAATACGGATTTAACAACATATCCAATATTCTAATATGTACAAGAAATTGACATATGGTGTGTCTATATTCACTGAAGAGGAAAATTAATGGCATTTGGTAAGAAATTGCAGAACTATTTCAATTAGTTATGGTGGTTAAAATGCTAGGATTAAACCTTTCTCAAATATTTCTGCTTGAAAAGTTAGGGAAGCTCACTAAACAAATACACAAATCAACATTAGCATGGATTCATTTCTATTCTAGTTCAAAGTATGTACAATTATTTAATTATAACATATGATACTTTAAAAATATCTATCCCACACTGTCAAACGAGGTGAAATATTTAAGCATAAAATTAAATAACTATTTAAATGTAAGTATTTTTGTGTTTCTGGCTTTTCTAAACCTTTCTATATGGAAAGGCATTAGGCATTAAAAAAGAGCATCTAAAGTTATATTGTATTTTTAAGGTCAAAGAATTGAATATTATCACAGAAATTGAGCATTATATACTTATAAAAAGTTCACCCTTTTAATGTATATACTATATAAAACACCTAATGCTCTTTACTTAATCCCGACACATGATGACCCGGTGTCTAAGATAATACACTTTTATATGAGGGAAAAGCCTTATCTTGTTGCTGTGGACCACCTACACGGTTTCAAACACTCACCTTGCAGTTAAAAGCCCAATGTCGAAACCAAGAGCACTCTTATGTATTGACACATATATAATCTCATAACTTTGATTGTGTTAACGGACAAAGAGCAATCCTCAATAATTAAAATGAAGCATATAACAGGGTGGATGTACATCGAGTTGATTGTGCTTCTGGAGACACTGACTGAGTAAATGAACACACACTCTAAACTCAATTCAGAGAAAATCTGAAACCAATAAAATAGATTTCCCACCCATTCCACGGAACGTGCTCTTGAACATCACTTAAATGTCCTCCTTGAAGACATGGGTAACAAATGGTTTAAACAACTCTAACATGTCGAAGCTGAAGTGCCCAAGACAGTTGGATATATGAATTTTAATTTACTGAGGATTACTTATTTTCTTAAGGATTTAATTATTTATAGTTGTAGCGTTACCTGAGCCCAATTTAATGTTCTTTCTGTGATTATAAAGTACTTATTTTTATACAATTCTGTTTAATTCAGGATAATAAAATTGAAACATACTTATTTTTATAACATTTTTATCATCTTCTATGATACTCTCCTATAGGAAAAAACATGGTAGCTATTTATTGATTGTTTTCTATTCTGTACTCTTGGAAAATAAACATTATTATAATTAGAATGCTTACTGATATTTGCATAAGTCATAAAAGAAATTATAAGTTATTTTCATATGATCTTTTACTTGTCACTATTTTTACTTGTCACTACCCTTTTCTAGATCATCTAAAATATAAAAATATATAGTATAAGCCAATATATACCTTCAAACATATGCAAACAGTCAAATATTCCCATAAAACATAATGAGAATGCATAGTTATATTATCTTAATACAGATTTGTATCTCAGGAAAACAAAATTGAAATCAGAATAGAATCTGAAGTCAAAAGTTAAATTATATGATGTAGATGAATAATTATTTAATAGGATTTTATATCTCAACCTTCCCCCATGACTTCAGTAACTCGTATTTCTTTTAAGTATTCTTGTCCTTGTTATTGAAAATATTCATAGCACAATTCAACATTTTCCACACATACTATTCAGTGACATTGATTCCATTCTTTACATCTGCAACCACCCTTACCTCCTTATTTTACTTGTTCTTCCCATTAACATAAACTGTCCCTTAAACGTCCCATCTCATATTCCAGGTTGCCATGTCACTCTGATAACAAATCTCTGTTTCTTTTAAACAGCACAATGCTCGAGGAAGCTAATCGTTACTAATTAAGCTTCAGCAGCTGCTCTTTTTTGTTGTTGTGCAACCATTATTTTAATTCTGGGTTTTGTCTAGTTTATTATTCATATGCTGTACAAGCATGGTATTACAGACTGCTGATTATCATTTACTAATATGAGGTATTTCATGAAATTATCTAAATTTTCCTCTCCGAAAACCCATCTTTAAATCTTAACCCTCAATGTATTATAACAGGTTTTCTATTAATACTTTGTTCTATACTACAAGTCTTTGCAATCTTTTAATGCATTGTTTAGCTCCTATCTAAGGGGACTTCCAAAGTTTCTCAATATGGTAGTTAAATAATTTCATGTCTACTTGATAAATAGGGCATAGGGGTGGAGTCTAGTCTGACAATCAGGCCACAAACTGATTGATGCCCCCTTGTGGGTGTGGCCTTCTTATGAGAATTCTGGGAGTTTCCTCTCTTCCTCCCTGGAAGCAGGACACACTGTCTCTCTGCTTCACCTTCCTGTTGGCAAGCTACATGGAGCCACGCTGATGGCAGCCAGAGCACTAAAGAAGCATCCACCACCACTGGACCCACAGGACTTTCTACTCACTGACCTGTGATCTTCCTACATCTGGCATCATTGCATGTGCTGCATGAGTCTGAAGAGGAATTCATGAGATAGTATCAGACTTATTGGCTAATATTAAATGTATGAACTTGATCTGGACTGGACAGCCCAGATGAAGTTCATAAATTATTGATGTATAATTACTTCTTAAATTAAAAGTTTTCTCTGACATATATGAGTGTCTCTGGATTTGTTTCTCTAGTCAACCTGGACTAACACCATGGAAGACTTCTACTATTTTAAATATCATTTTTCCACAATTTTTTGAAGCACTCCCATAATTCAGATGTGCAGTCTTGCCTGCAATTCATTGAAATTGAAATGATCTAATCTTATAGGAATAGCTGTAGCTTTTATTTTTCCATGTTTTGCTTGGCACATTGATTTATGTCGTTTTTGCCCATGACACTTCATATCCTTTACTGGAACAATGAACAAAAACAGAAGGAGGAAGTTCTCTGTGGATTTTTTTTAAACAAAATTAGACTCTAAATTACAATACTAATGTCAGCAATTGAAATATGAACATAATAGTAGCACCACTATTGCAGAATTTTAAAATAAAATACACATTTTTGATCTAGAGTACATATCTTATTTACTCTGCACAGGAAGTACAATACATTTCTATTCAAGGTAATATGGCATATATTTGCCAACTCATCATATTTCTAGGTTTCTCAAGCCAAAAAAAATTCTATTTTAGTATTGTCATAGTGCAGAGTATATGATGTAAGTGCTATCATGGATAGGGATTTTGGACATTAAAGTATCTATCACAAAAAACAGCTCTTTCAAATATATATCTATTATGTTTTTAATGCAGAGATGCCTCCTAAGATGGAAGCAGTTATCTAACTTTATTTGATTCATTTTCCTCACATAAAAAGGTAGTTCTTTTTAAAAATTAGATTACAAATTGTTTCCAGAACACAGTGGTCATGTTTTTAGATGACATAAAAGTGATTAAATTAAAATTGGCTTTGTAAGGAAAACAAAATTATTTTAATGTTTCTATTGGATATCTAATTATAAATATAATATCACTAATATTTCTGACAATTACTGAATTATATACCATAGTAGAAAAAAGTCCTTAACTGAAATATTTTCTACATGGAAGCTTTTGGGGGAAATGATGCATAATTTACATAGCTCTTGGAAGACAATATAAATTTATTATTTGAATCTAATATTCTGACTATTTAATCTTATTAGTAATTATTTCAGGATTTAATTTTATATATGAGTATACTAGTTAAATTTTTATTATGTGGCTTGGTGCATCCTAAGACATTTTAATAGTCCACTTATTCAGAACTAACAAGTGTGATTCTATGACAAAAAAAGTCTAACAATTTACTTCAGATGGAAGGTAAAATAATAGGAGGCAATTTTTTTCAGTCCTATGGACGTAATTGAATGTGAGAGAAAATGCAAACATGTAGAGCAAATTGTGCATTGCTGATAGATGGTAGAAAAGGATGATTAAGAGAATATAAGCATATAGTAAAAATATAGCACTTACAAATGACTGCAGTACATTAGACTTTTGTGATATAGCTGGTCTTAAAACACAAAATCAGCCCAAACAAACTGGTCTCAACCACTTGTATACAGCCCATGACAAAGGGCAAACTCCAGAACTGATGCCTACAAATGATGATGAGTTCTTTGCAAACTAGAAGCTGCTATTCTTCTGTGATTTTAAAATTTTTAAAGAATTGGGTCTCTACATGATTCTAGCTCATGTATTTTTGATATCCAAATATTCTGTTTCTTCAGATTTTACCTTAAATTATGAAAAGCCATAATATCATTTTTAAAACTAGAGTAATAAAATTATGAAAACCATTTGATTCTCGTAAACTCTCTATAAAACTATATATAATATTTTGAAAATGTTTCCTTTAGGACATTATATTTTATGATCAGTTGTATTTATTGCTTAGCTTCCATTATATCCATCATACTCACAATAACATCTTTTATTTTACTTTCTTCTTGAATATCATTGCCATTTTCTGAGTTTACTGCAAGACATTCAGTTTATCACTGAGAAAATGACAGGAGCCACATCTGACCTCCTCTAGCAAGTCTATTTAACGATGTCAGTCCTTCAGTATCTGGTATGCTTCGGTGAGTTCTCACAAGCAACTCATCCACATGTGTTTCTTCCCTGTGCTTTGGTACCACACACTCACATTCTTGAAGAATGATTGATGTTATGAGACAGGATCTCTGAACAACCATTTCTCTCTTGGAAGCTGGATAGGAATGCCAGTGTGAAATTGCAAAAAAGAAGTACTTTTAGACTAATTAAAAAATGTGTAAGGATGAGTCATTTTGCTGCAGCATGGAGGAAAATTCCAGTTGAACATTTCAGGATAGTGTTTGAGCAAGTTATCTTCTGGCATGAAGTTGCCATTTTCCCTTTAGCCATTAGTCTCTTTGAATGCCTGTGCGCTTCTCAATTAGCTTTCTTCCTCGAACACCTTCTGTGTAAAATCAAAACATTTCTCCTTTTTTATAGAGCATCTCAAACTGGAGCACAAACGAAGATAATGCACAGGCACTGAAAGAGTCTTGGGCTTAGTGTTAGCATCTACTGTCATTGATGTTTCAATGTTCCCTTGCTATGTTTTAAGACTAATGGCTAAAGGGAAACAGCAACTTATGGAGAAGGGCTTCACGCTGGGTAAAGTAGAGGGGCAGTGAAGAAGAGGAAGCCCCTCAACAAGACGGCTTGACACAGGAGCCTCAACAACAGGAACAGTTGTTGACACAGTGGGCTCAAGCATAGGAACAATGTGAGCATGGCTCCGGACTGGGCAGCATTTCCTTCCGTTGTGCACAAGGGGGCTGTGGGTTGGAGCTGACTCAATGGCATCTAGCAGCAATAACATATAAAAGGATTGATTCAATGTATCAGATGCCTATCCAGTGCAAGCTGCTCCACTCTACTTTGAATATATGTCTTTTTCTCATCTGCTTTTCTTGACTTCTGCCTAATAATCTTATGGTTTATTTTCATTCTTATCTGGGTGTTGGACAAATTGAACATTGGTTCTATATGTTCTAAATTCTTGCTTTTAGGGTCGTTTTAGTTGCCAGTCCTCCGGTCCTCTTCCCTTTGCATACATCAGTGTTCAGGTATATTCTTCGTGAGCAGGTACTCAGGCCAAATGACTCCTCAATGTCGCATCCTAGTGATAGTCTAGGAACCATCCTAACTCTGAAACATGCACTTGTCAGATTTGGTTAGGTTTCTCATGCCTACATTTATCATAGAAGATCTCAATAATTAGCAGAGTAAGGAAAGCTCTTATTGACATTGTATTGTTCTTCTACTTAGGTTATCTGTCTCTTTCATGATACAGGTGTGAGCATATCAGAGACATAAATAGAAAACTAGAGTCACGAGGAAGCCAAATTTAGGATTAAGAATTAGAAAAAATATCCATTTTATAGTCTCTAGTAACTCTTACCCTGTACTAAAATTTACATCATAATTAAAAGGCCTTATAATAAAATTAGATGGTGTCTTTTTAGCTTAATTTTATTTTTTGAAAAGGAGGGTTCTTGTCACTGATATCTGTTCTGAAAGGTGATCTTGAACTTAATTGGAGACTTGAAGTCACAGTTCATTTTTTATTTCTTATTATGTCTCTTTCTATTGAGATGTACAGTGTCTATTAGGAGGAACTGTTATCAGGGTTTCATGGAGAATTTTCTTCTAAATTAATGCTTCTTTATTTGAAAGAAAAAAGCTAAACTGTAAAATTTATGATGCATGTTGCTTGCATTTTGATTGTTTACAGATTAATTGTTTTTAATAATGGAGTAGAGGATTTCTAGTTCTATTTATTTCATAAGCATATTTTGAACTCATGCGAGATATTTCAATGAAGAAACAATTATATTGTCTAATACTGATATTAAATTTAACTTGACCACTCTGAATTTTTTCAAGCAGTTTCACGTGCAGTCAATACACTTTTAGTATATTTTTCAATATATTACATGGAACTTAAAAGGTCATTTATATGTTTCTGATAGTATAAAGGATCTCATTTCACAGAAGTATACAATTACTTGAACTTTTAAGTTAACTTTTGATCTTTGTATTATCTATCATAATTTTATTAAATGACTGAAGAGAGTCTAGTATGTAAAATATTTTAAATGTTTATCCTGAAAACTTCATTGTTTGTAATAACCTACTGTAGCATAGGCACATGTAGAGATATAGATATATACTATGAGACACTATAGCCATCAGTAGAGATTATCCACTTGATTGGACTAATAGGCAGCAACTGATGCAATGGTATCTGACAACACACCATTAATGATTTAACATGCTAAATGGACTATTGAGTGTAATATAAATAATACCTGATGTGCAAGTTACAATATCCTTTTTTAAAAATTTCATGATGCAATATTTTGTATCCATGTAATTTTATAATACAAATAATCAGTAATTTTTAAAAAAAGTGACCTAATCAATAAAGGGAGAATATGTTTTCAAAATATAAGTATTTTGACATTAGAAATAATTTCATACTTTTAATCATTCATAATAGTGGTGGTTATTTCTCTAGATTCCTTACCATTCAGATCAGTCTGAGGGGCCGCAGAAGGTGAGAACGTAAAACTGAAGCGGACAGAACCATGAAGTACAGGTTCATTTCAGATGTATGGAAAACACAAGAATTGCTAAAATTTTCATTTCCTAATCAGAAGTGTGTACTTTAAACATTTCAACATTACAAGTATCTTTTTTAAGTTCTTAATTTTTCATTTAATTTGTTAAATATGTGCCTCATTAAGTAAGCAAAGCTGAAATAAAGATAAGAACATAAAATAAAAAGTAAACTTTGGATGATGGATTTAATATGTTGTTTACTTTTATTAATGCAGAATTATTTTAAGTGATTATTGTCTCTTCAGAATTTGTTTATTATTTATAATACCACATAAATGTTTAATATATGTGATCCTGGTACTTTGTTTGAATTTTTGGAAAAGAGAACTAAAACAAATTATTATTGTAGCAGATGTTTGATCATACAAATAAAAGAAGTAACCAAAATATGAATAAAGACGTTAATTTATATTCATTATTGGCAGTCATAGTAAGGATTCTAGTAGGGTTTTTTTTCTCTTTGACTAATAAATTACCAAAATTTCAGTGATTTGAGACAACATTGTTTATTAGATCATGTCTGTGCCAGTAATCGAGCAAGCATGGCTAACATTGCTGCTTAGCATCTTTTTAAAATTTTTCTTTTTAAGGTTGAAATGAAGTACCATATGTAAAATCTGTTACCATATGTAGCTCACAGTCCTCTTCTATTTTGATTTCTGTGGTTGGCAAAATGTAGACTTTGTACTTACAGAAGTGAAATACTTATTTTCTTGCTAGCTATTGGTAGGAATTCCTAAGGGTGTTGTCAGGTAAGCACAAGTTTTTGACTCCTGGGGGAAAAGATGAGGCTATTTGCTCCTGCAAAGATTTACAAACTATAGGGTCTCTCTGAGTTAGAATTAACCCCAAGGAAGTGGTTGAATTGAGAGGGAACCAATTTCAAAGTAGAGGTCTTCCCGTCCTTGCCCTGTGACTCACTCCAATCCGAATGAAGTACTTTACATCACTACGACTCTTCCTGACTGCTCTTCCTGCCATCCCCAGAGAAAACTGAATTTAAGTGACTCATGATTTAATTTGGTATCCCTAGGTAATTTCTCTCTGAGAACTGAAAACCAATGGATTGGTAAACTTAATTACATCTATAAAATCTCTTTGGACATATAAAACCAGAGAGAGTTGATTGTTAATAATTCTCGAAGCTATCTTATAATTCTGCCTATCGCATGGATATAAATATGAATTAATTTTATAACAAAATATTATAAGCATGTGAGTTAACATCTATATAAATAGTTTGCAAAATAAGTCTTTTCATCATGGTATATTAATTTTTTCTTCTTTAATACAATGGAGAAATAAACAGGGTTTTTGAAATCCAGATAATAAATATATCAAATATCTGAATCTGATATATTTTCCATTTAAAATGAACAGGAAGATATGGTAGGTCAAACTCCTGGCCAGGAAGGGCTGGTTCACCTAAGTGGGCATTACACCTGGATTAGCCCATCTAAGCCAGGTGAATTTGATTCAGCCAATGGGGTCGACCAGTATCATTGACCATGCCTCCCCAATGGGCCCTGAAAAGCCAGAGGCTTTACTGTGGCACTCTCCTGTAGCGACTGACCCAGTGCAGCAAGGACAGGGCTGAGGTCCTGGAGCGGCCGGGCTGCGACCCCAGTGGTTGAGCCGCTGTCCCACATACTTGTGCGACATCTATTCTCTATAAACTCACTTGGATCACAAACCAGGCTTCGGCATGAATTCTTTCTTGCACAGAGCCAAAGACCGAGGTATACCTCTCCCATGAGATGGAGAGATCTAACAGATACATTTGCCATTACTTTAAGGGACACAGATAGTGCATTTTTCTACAATTGGACCTTAGTTCCACAGTCCTGGATTGGCTCCTATCATAAATAATTGAGGATAATGTTCAAATCATATCAAGTAGACTCAACTTTTTCATTTTAATATAAACTTTTAAAATGATAATATATTTTAGAAAAAATTTCATATACAATTTTAGTCATTAACATTTCATTTCTCTGTTACTGTGATATTTATGTTTCTGATAACAAAGCACAGATTATTTTTGCATGTATTAATTGAGAGCGGTTCTCTAATGTGTGTTATTATTTTCATTTTTAGATCCCAAAGGGGGGAGGAGAAAAAAAGAATCATGTCACTCATTCTATTGTACTAAACTTAATAATATATTTTTCACTTGGATACTTAAAAGTATTTTTTGTTTATTCTTGTCAAAAGTTATATATTTTAGAAATTTCCCTAAAATAATAGTTGTATTAATTAGATTTGTTAGCTTTTTACAATAATGTGATTTATATTTACTATATTCAGAGACTAAGATGTTTACATAATATGATCATATTTTTCTAGAATAATATAAGGTAAAAAATTCATATCGTATTAGAATTATTTTTATGCCTGCTATTAGCTAACACATCAGTGATGGCACAAATATATGTTCATTCTTTTGTTCTTGAATTTTCATATTGTAACACATTTTCAAAAGGAAAATTGGTTGTTTTTCATCTTGAGCTGAACTTGTCTGTGATAAACTTAAATGTGAAATTGTGTAAGACATCTTACAAATTAGTATTTGTATATTGTCTATCATGTGCTTCCCTTGGTAAACAACTTTTTCACTGAGATTTTCGCTTGTCACTATATGATATGTTCTATTGAACTTTGATACTGTTTGACTCTGTGTAACCTCTTGTCTGTAGGTTGAGGCTTCCTCTGAATTGTAAACTAGCTTATGATAATGCTGGTTTAGAGGCTGCTGTGCTATTTAAGACATCTGGGAATATTATTCTGAAAATCAGTGAATTACCTGCCTGATCTTTGTAATGTTTGTATAACCAGTGTACTTACTCTCTAGTCAGATTTGTAAGACAGAACTGGCGTCATGATAGTGTGGAGGCTGGGAGGAGAGGAAGTATTAAAGAACTAGAAGAATGTGTGTGTTTCGTCAGTGCTGTCCTGCACCCTGGCTGAATTGTCTTTTCTTGTGACCCTTCTGCAAGGGGATGTCCAAATATCTACAGCTGGGCTTTCGGTCTCCATTGTGACCCTCCTCATTAGTATCGAAATGGTTGTCTGTTTTCTGATCTGATCTGTCTTCTGATGCCTGATACCTGGTCCAATCGACATCTCTTCATTTAACGGGTTGGTGTGCTTCTTCCATGTGGGCTTTCTTACTTCCCTGCTAGATGGCTGCTTGTTCAATGTAAAACTATTAAGAACTCAGACACTATATCTTGTAATAGCTGGGGACCATCAGCTTTCTTCACCACATTAGCTTATGCACCCTTTTTGTCTTCAGTGATTGTGTCAGGAAGGTGGAATCACAGTATGCCATGGTATTAGATCAAAGTGTTCTTGTGTTGAAGGAGGATTGAGCAGAGGCCCACTCTCTGTCTGCTATCTGAATACTTAACCTATGAATATTTGTATATAGACCTATATCCCTATTGTTGTATAATAATATATTTATGTAGGTATATGCCTCTTACATATGTATATACATGTATATGTATATGTTTATACCTCTATAAATGTCTTTTTCCTCCTAGTTCTTTCCTCTATTTCCATTTACTTTCCTCCTGTCCCCTTGTCATATTAGACCTTATTTTGGCTCTCAGTAATTCTTGATTACATTGCATTTGATGAAACCCCACCAGGCATTCTATGCCCTCCTGGCTATTGATTTTAGATCTCTTGTTGTTCACTTGAGTTAGTCTGGGAAACTAGAGAAACAAATCCACAGAAACTCATATGTATATAAGAGAGTTTTATATAAAAGGTAAGTGTTCATTAACACTATAACACCGAGCATGTTTTCATAACATTTAATTAATATATATATATATATAATATAATATATATAATGGTATATATTAGTATAGATATTGATAACTATGAAAGTATAGATTAAAAACAAAATTTTTCCCTGAAATTAAAAATTCAGGCACTATAGGGTTAAGAAAACATCCTAAGCCAGTCCAGTCCAAGTCCATAAGTCTGACATTAGCCCATTTGTCCAACCCCAATCTACAGAATCCTCCTAAAACTCAAAAAACACACACAATAACACCGAATACAGGAGGAAAGCCAAATCAGTAAACGTGTAAGCATCACAACGCTGGCAGGGGTTTCCAGGAGGCTGCTCCAGCACCCAGGGCTGCATCAGGGTAGGTCCATGTGGCTTCTCCTAAGGGATTTCTCTCAGGAAGCGAGCCTTGCCAGCTCAGGCAAAGAGCTAGTTAAGGCAGCTGCACACTGGTCTGACCATCAGAGAACAAGAGACCAGAGAACAAGAAAGGCGAGGCTCACCAAGCCATTTATCTCTGCGCCCTTCAATTAATCCCACAAAAATTTAACAGCCAGGTTGGCACACTCATGTATTCTTTATTTATCCTCTATCTTCTGTATACCTATCTATCATCTATCTACATTTATATATCTATCATTATTAACATTTCATATAACTAAAATATAGCAAACTTTATCCTACATCATGTATAAAAATTTACTCAGGGAGAGACTTGGAAGATGGTGTCCAGTTAGATTTACCTGCCCAGAGGTCCTGCTGCCAGATTAGAAAATTGGGAGGTAAGGTTTAGGAGACTGGGAGGCAGAGTCCTTAAATTAGAATCAGGGAACTGGGGTCTGTCCTAAACCCCGCTTTTTAAAATTTTCACTCACAAAGCAAACCAAGAACCACAAAATCACTCTAGGCTCAATATCCTGGGCTTGTGGGCTCCAGCAGAGCAGCTACCAGCACCCAATTCAGCCGTGACCAGTGATTCCCCCAGTCTGACGCTCAAGGGGACACAATCCCAGACTTGAGGAGAACCTCTGAAAACTTGTTGACTTTATATGCAGCTACGGAAATAATGCCTGTCATCCACCATACACCAAGCAGCTAGAGGATCTCCCCTTCAAACGGCTGGGGAAACCTTAGAGCCTATAAGTGACTGGGGGAACTCATACCCACAGTCTGTTGTATTCTGCGCTGTTGTGATAACAAGAAATGTTGGACGCTATGAATAGGAACAGTATTAGAATAATTGGACTACTAGAATAAAACACAACAAAGAAGTCAACAGCAAAAATAGTGAGGGAATTCTTAGAGGAAACTTCCCCAGTTTAATAAATGAAAATCAGGCAATCAATCAGAAGGCTGAAAGTACACCAGCCAGACTGTATCCCAAGAAGAAGTTATCAAGACACATGACAGTTAAATGATCCAACTATGAGGAAAAGGAGAAAAGCATAAGAGCAGCTAGGGAAAACAAAGACACTTATAAAGGTCCCCAAATAAGAATATGTTCAGATCCATCAGAAGACACAATGCAGAAGAGGAGGGATTGAAGGAAAATAATGCAAATTGAAGGAAAATAATGCAAACCCAAGAATACTATACCCGGCCAAATTATCTATTAAGATAGATGGAGCAGTAAGTCTTCCCAGACAAGGAAAAACTCAAAGAATACATAAAAAGAAACCCAGGCCTACAAAAGATCCTTGCTAATCCACTTTGGGCAGAAGATCAACAATCACTGATCACAAATGAGAGACTGTCATATAGAACAACTCCACCCAGTGGGCGACTGAGTTAGTTAATTGTGCCAGCCTGGCTGATAATCACATGTGGGGC
>NW_022111301.1:1457503-1598557 GCF_000313985.2 Echinops telfairi | reverse complement strand
GGGGGGGGTGGGTACATGAAGTTGAGACCTAGTGCCCATCTGTAGAGAATTAGACATCCCTTTACAGAGGGGTCACAGGGAAGAGATGAGCCAATTATTGTGCAGTATAGCACCGATGAAACATACAACTTTCCTCTAGCTCTTTGGTGTTCCCCTCACCCCACTATCATGACCTCATTTCTCCCTTACAAATTGGATTAGACCAGAGCATGCACACTGCTACAGATAAGAGCCCGCCACACCAGGAATCCAGGGTAGATAAACCCCTCAGGGCCAACATTGAGAGTAGAGATACCGGTAGGAGTAGGCAATGGTAGGGCTAGAATGGGAAATCAAGCACAAGGATCAACTAGAACCCCTTCCCAGGGGGACAAATAATGGAAAAGTGGATGAGGGGCAATGGAGGATGATGTAAAATATGAAAATAATAATCAACCTATCAAGGTTTGTGAGGGAGGGTGGGCGGGGGATAGAGGGGGAAGAAATGGGGAGCTGATATCAGGGGCTCAATTGGGAAGAGAATGCTTTGAAAATGATGATGGCAGCATATGTGCAAATGTGCTTGACATACTGGATGAATGTATGGATTGTGAAAAGAGATGTAAGAACGCCCAATAAAAGTATTTTTTAAAATGTTTACTCAGATGGAGTTATAAATCCATATTTAAAATCTAAAAATAGAACGCTTTTACAAACAGGACATTTTGCAAACTTGGGTTAGGTAAAAATATATCGGACAGGACTCTGAAAGCACAGCCACAAAAAGGAATAAATAATAAATTACATTAGTTCCCATTAAAAGCTTATCCTAAAATTCGACTTCAATGAAATAAAAAATAAAGGTCACTGGGGAAACGTATCTGTACAATATACAATTGAGAAAGATTATACCTTCTCAAAAGGATTATAAACTTAATAAACAAGACTTTTACAGAAAAAAATCAAAAATATCTCAAATTCTAAAGGAAAATTAGATATGTATTGAAACTAAAATATCATTTAAATGGAGAATTACAAATTTCTCAAAATCTAATACTCACATATCTAAAAGAATGTTTATAAATCATATATAGTTACCATGCTACATAAAAAACTACAGAGCATAATATTCTGATGGACTTACAACAATGAATTCACTTAAAGTCAGGATAAAGGAAAGAGTGAGTTTAAACATTATTGTTTCTATCGATATAACTAACATTGATTGGCTAAGAGGGATAATTATATGTGTGAGGTTGTAAATGAAGTCTATGGCTGCTCCAAAATTATAATGGAATGATGAGTATTTCCAGGAACAGGTTATCATAAATATCCATGACCAGCATATAAGCTCTCCTAGATGCTTTGTTAAAGTATTGGGTATAGGTAGTATTAACATAATTAGTCTGGTCATAAAATAAAACAATTATTTAATATTAGCATTGGTTCATATAATAGGGGTTTGTATCTGTGGGAAATGCTGTATTTTTTAAAATTCAGCATCACAAGGAAACATTTCACAGCTTTATATCCCACATCATAAGAAAGAAGGCTGAGGGAAAGCACATTTCATCTATTATATATCACAAATTTACCAGTAAGTGTGAGTCTGTGTGTACACTATTTTGTTTGGATAATTGGAGCATGTACTACAATAGTAGTAGATCCCATTATTGTCTGTTTTTTATTAGAATATGTATTTTTCTGCTACTAATTGTACTAAACATATTCCAAAACTTTCAATTGTTGTTTTTTGAAAAGTTTAAGATACATATAATGTTTCATCACTTTATTTCACATTTAAACCACGGCTGACCTAAATGATATAGCTTTGTTTATCTTAAGAGAGAAGCAGCTGTAATAACTTAATTAGCTTGCCCTTCTCACTAAAGTCTTAATTAGAGTACTTCTAATTAATGTAGCATTGTTCCAGAGGGCTAAATATATGGGATTTAACTTATATGAATTTGACCCCTGGAAAATATGCCGTGACAGCCAAAAGTTTAAACAATTAAAAGGCTCAAATTTAAATTTAAGCATGTTTTAAAATTATTCTTAAAATGCAAATATGCACAGTTTACAAAAACAATGGTCATTTCCTTAATAGGCCTGCTTTCGTTAATGAAGAAACAGTATTCTCATTCTTTATAATTTTCTTTTTACTATTTTTAGGTTTACAGTGTATGTAAGTATATTGTAGCTTCAAATGGCTTCACATGTGAAATCAGGGAGCTGAGTTTGATGATCAGCTCTCTGAGGTACTTGGTAATGTTCATCATCAATGCTTCAGTACACAGTCACTTGCTACCCTGAAGTTCCCTGATAGTTTTCCCCTTCATTTTCATAAGCTGCTTGACTTCACACTGAAATGTGCAAAATCTCATGAGCATGGTTCTCTGACTCAGCCACCGCTTCACAGTGATGAAAAAGAGCACTGTATTCAGAGCTAAGATCATGCAGCAACTCCTTAAACTGGCAGCTGTTAAACCCTCTGCTTTGGATGAAATGTTTGTATACCGTTGAGTTCACATTGCTGAGCCTCAATGATTGTTCACAGAAACATTCACAAACTTTTAATTAAATCACCTCGGTCACAACTGAGGTGAGTGAGTTCTTCCTGGACAAATGGAACGAACTCTTTTTGGAATCCAACAATGCATGGGAATCAATCTGTAGTATGACTTCTTAACTTTTCAAAAACAAGCGTCTCTAGTCTTTGCCCCTTCCAGAGACAGCAGTACCTCTCCCATGTCAAACTCTGCAGTTATCCCACAAGCAGAACAGACAGTTGGCAGTCTTTATTATGTCCGCTGTCTTTTCATAAGCCAGAGAGAAAAATTGGCAATACCTTGCAGAATTCTTCAGTGTTTCTTCAATATCTTGTACCAAGTCAGTAATCTGATCTGAGACAGCTCTCAGATCCCAAGTAAAACTCTGAACATTCTATTGTGTCTGGTGTTAACAACTGCACAGCTGCCACCACGCACTCTTTTAAAACACCTCCCTCTACATGAGGCCTCATCTTCTTTGTGATTGGCTCGTTTGCTCGACATCATTCGTCTGAATAGTGTTCTCTCTTTCATGAAACTCAGGGAAAGCAGCGTGTTGTAATTCCATAGTCTACTGAAGATCAATGATTTTATCCCAACTTATTTGGCCTTCCAGGTCATTGAGCTTAGAATGTTTTTAGCTGTAGTGATGCTCCAGATTGATTTTTACATTATTGCTAATGCAGCATCACCAACTAGGCACACTCATATTCCCTTGACTTCAATTTAGGGGGAAAAAAATCAGTTGTCCATTTCTCCTGGAGAAATAGGCATTCTTCATCAACTTTTTTTTTTGTAGTAATCATTTGTAGGATGTCACAGCACTTAAGTTTTAATAATTATCCAATGTGTGTGTGTGTCTTCAAAGTATTATTGTTTTGCTTTGGTAACTTTCCTAATCCTGTATCTTAGATTTTGAATAAATCCAACGTTTGTATCATTGAACCTTGAGGTTTTTTCTGTGTACTGTAATTTCCTTAATATTCACCTAAGAGTCCATTTTTCTCTTGTTTTGTTGTGAGGATTATTGATTGTGGACTTGCGGATAAAGGTTGGATTGGAGTTATTGTCTATGTTGGCAAAGAGGTTGACAAAATTGTCATCAATTATCAGAAGGAGGTCATCAATCTCTCAAGGGATCATCTCATAACATCTTATTTTACCATCACCAGAACACAGTAGTTTCATCAGATTGAGTTCACATTTTAGCATTGCATACACTCCCAGCCTAGCTCGCTGAGTCTCCCCAGTACAGGCTGATGAGGAAAAACTTATGCATGCTTGTCCTGTTATATATGCTTGTTGGTCTTGTCTATCTGTAATGGATGTTGTTCAATTTTACTTCAGAATGTACGTTATTATTATGATTCTCTTAATATAAAGTTTTGATGCTATGAAAAGAGCTTCTAGATTTTTGAATTTTAAGTCCTGCCCATGATTGCCTTGGCAGGGCCAGACCAAATGGTGTCTAGGGCCTTATACAACTTATGCACTGGACATTCCCCACCTATGATGTAGGATCTCCTAAATTAAGCATTCCTTTCAATTTAACGATATCTAAAATTTCATTCTATATCTTACACAAGACATTAAATTTGTAAGTTATGGAATACGAGGATATCACATAAACTTTGTGGACAATCAGAATTAAAAGATCCCAGAATTTATTACAAAACCAATAAAATGAAGCTTAAGGCAAGATTTCCTTTAACCTCATTAAATGGAATTATTAGGCAACCAGCAAATGTAGTTTTGTAATAAATTTGGACTTGATCTTAGAGTATATGGAAATTAAGAGAACGATGAGTATATGTGAATGGAGGCAATGACTGAGATGCTTCCACCTCCATTGGATCCCCACGACTTTGCACCCACAAGCCTTGGTCTTCCAGCATTCTGAATCATTGCATGTGGCTGCATGAGTCTGAAGGGTGACTTATGAACTAGAATGAGACTTAAGGACTTAAGTTTACCTGGGCTGAGATGTTTTCTTGATATTTATTTACTCATTGATATAAAGCTCTTATTGATATAAAGCTCATCTATATGAGATGAGTAAGGGAACTAGAGAATTTATGCTTTTGAATAATGATGTTGGCAAAGAATATTTAAAGTAATAGGGACTTCCAGAAGCACAAACAAATCTGTTTTAGAAGGATGGTAGCTAGAATGCTCTTGTGAAGCCAGAATGGTGGGACCTCATTTCACATGTCGATTGTACCTGTGATCAGCAGAGGGAAGTCTCTGGAAAAGAATATCATACTTGGAAAAGTAGAGGAACAGCAAAAGAAGACCTCAAGGAGGTAGACCTCTAAGAGACAGACTGAGACAGTAGCGGAAGCAATGGGACAATATTATTTGTGAGGATGGAGCAGGACCAAAACTCTTTAAGAAGCTTGCTACTCTTGAGTTGCTGCTGACTCATAGTAATTCTGTAAGGCAGCACAGAACTGCCTCTGTTGAGTTTCTGAGACTATAATTCTTAACAGGAGTAGTAAGCCCCATCTTTCCCCTTCAGTGTGGTTGTGGGTTTTGAGCTACTGACCTTGAAGATCACATCCTAACTCATAACCACTCTACCACCCGGCTTCAGCAATCAAGACAAATAGAGTTTTATGCTGCTCTGCAAGAGTCACGGTAAGTCAGAGTGGACTGGAAGAACTTAACAAGAGCAACATTAAATTTCCAGTAAAGTCCAAAGTGAAACTAAAAAGAATTGTAATTGCATTCTATGCAGATTTATAAAAAAGGACTAACTATAAAATGACCCAAAAATGACAAATATATCAAGCAATGGGATATTTCCTTTGCAGCTCCAAACAAGACACTACCATCCTGTCCATTCTGCCGCACAATGACTCTTTAAGATAGGGTAGAATTGTGCTGTTGGGTTTCAGAGCTTGTAATTTTTCACAGCAGTAAAAAGTGTCATCTTTTTTCCAAGTCACATCCTTTTTGCTTACAGCTTGTCTCTATATAGTAAAATTTAGAAATATGAATGCTGTGAGTACCAGCCATTTAACTTTTCTGATGACATCCTGTATGTCTACATCAAAATATATGCAGAAATATTTAGAGTAAAGAACTGTACAATAAATGTACAAAAACATTGGTGTGAAAGTATACACTGGGTTACAGTGAAAATAAACTTTATACAACTATAAAAACAGATAAGTCGGACAGGGCAAGATATGACAAAATAATAATTTATAAATTATCAAGGGCTCATGAAGGAGGGGGGAGCGGGGAGGGATGGATGGGAAAAATGAGGACCTAATGCCAGGGGCTTAAGTGGAGAGCAAATGTTTTAAGAATGATGAGGGCAATGAATGTGCAAATGTGCTTTACACAATTGATGTATGTGTGGATTGTGATAAGAGTTGTATGAGCCCCTCATAAAACAATTAAAAAATAATAAAATAATAAAATATATGATATGTGATATGTATATCAATAAAACTACTATAAAAATTAAAAAAAAACAGATAAGTGATGTTTAGAAAGAAAACCTTGAGTGAAAGATACAGAAGCGTTGTGGTTCTATATTTATAAACTTTAGAGACTGGCCAAGTGAACTGTATTTATGAAGGTATGCATCTATGTGTGGCCCAACTTGAAAAAAAAAAGGTGAGGTTATAATTATAGTGATGTGAGAATGATGGTAATCCCCGGAGGAATAAAGGATGCCCTGAATGAAGAAGTTACAAGAGGGGATTTCTGAAGAGCTACATTCTTACAATGCACATTTTATGTATTATAAATTGCTTACTATGACCACCATGTTATTAAAAAGACAATTAACATGCTAGAAACTTTTGAAAATAATTATTTTCAAATGTTTAGAAAGAATATAAAGAATTATTTTGTATTGCTCCAAAGTAGATGTAGTCATTAGAGAAATTTGGAAGGAATCCATTTTTTTCCCTTTCCCAGAAGTGGAACTTTTATACAATCAAAAGTATTCTTTGCTGTGAGCACTTTATAACAAACCCAGTCTCCTGCCTTTCTAAATAAAATTGGGATTCCAGCCACATTTCAGGACTTCTGGCCTGAGCTAGAGAAAAGCCTTTTCATCGGTCTCTGTTACTATTTTTGCATTTCTAATAACTTATTTCTTACTCCAACCACTGAGGGAATCTTTTAAGTGATGCATCAGTTTACGTATACCCAGGCTTATAAAATAAATGGTTTTATTACAAAAATTAATCTTAAAAATTATTACTATTGCCTAGAAAAATCCACTAGGTTTTCTTTCTACAGAGACGGAAAGAAAATAAGAAAATAAAAAGAACAGAGGGAGGGAACAGGATGGGAAGATAGTACTCAAAAGGCGAAATATGCTTTCATTGACTTTTCAGGTATTACATTATGAGCACTGCATTTATTGTTGGAAAAATTAGATATTATTAAACAACAACTACAAAAACAGGTAATATATTTTTGTAATGATCTTATTTTTTGTAAACTTTTTAAAATAGAAATTTGACATAGGCAACTGAATAAAAGCAGAATGTGTACTTTACCATGTATTATTTAATGTTTTTTCATGTTTTTTACTTTTTGTATTTATGTTTATTAATTCTAAATCTCAATGAACTTCCAGCTATTTCTTGGAACATCATGCCTTTGGCTTATTGGGTCGGACTCTTAGGTTTAAATTTGGAGCTGGTGAGAGCATTTTAGCAGCAAGGCTGAATATTCCTGGCATGGCTTCATTTGGCATTGTCAAGCAAACTATGAACAACTGAAATGATAGATGCATCTGTTTCTATTTTTACCTAACTTCATATAATTTATCCTGTCTGCCACATTCATCTCTATATCATCATTATTCATAATTTATTATTTAGATTTTATTCTGTATCATTAATAATTCTATTATATCTGAATATGCCACTGAACTTTTACTAAAATGTTTATGTATAGGTCAGTTGCTTTTAAGGAGTCATAATCTTAAATGACTGACTGAATGAAGTGCACATGATAAGTGGAAATATGAACATGTGAAAACAGGGCGTTGTTCTTCCTTCTTTTTTTTTTTTTTAAGAAATGAGGCTATACTCTATTTGCCTATCACACACTGTTGTTATATACCTGTCTGTTCCGAAACATAATGACACCAAGTACAATATAAGGAGACAATGCCCTCTCCACCATCTTCACAATTTATCTTTGTTCGAACTCCTTAATGCAGCCCATATGCCAAATCATCTAACAGAGTCTCTGCCTCCTCTTTGCTGACTCTTTACCAAGTATGGTAGCCTTCTCCAGGATCTGTTCCTTTCTGACAACATGCTCAAGGTATGTAAGATAGCATCTTTCTATTAGAGCATTCTGGTTCTTTAGAATCAAAATATATCACCTCCAGCAGTACTTACTTCAAGTCCTCTTCTCTTTCAGAAGGCAAGGTTGTGCTATCTGTGTTTCAAAGGTTGTTAGTGAGTAGTTTTCCATCATTCCTGATGCTATATTCTATTTATTAGGTCAAGCTTTGGGGGTTATTTCTCTGCATATGGACAGACTGTGCATGATGTAAAGATGTACTCACTTCCTGATTTCGAAACATGCAATATTCCCTTGTTCTGTTTGAATGACTACACCTTACTCTATGTACTTGTTTCGCATGACTGCAATTGGTGTTCTGGAATTCTAACCATTCACAATGTTATCCATAATTAATCATTATCCACACAGTATAAAAGCTTTGCATAAGCTTTCTGGGATCTTCTGGTTTCAGCCAAGATCTATCTGATGGAAAGATAAACCTTGTTCCATGATTTTTGAATCAGGCTTAAATCCCTGCAATTCCCCATTGGATGTACTGCTGTAACTGTTTCTCAATTATCTTCAGTAAATATAATTCACTAAAGACATTTAATGTCAGGGAAGCAGGAAAATGCCTTTGGAGTTGGGTAGGTATTGTAATAGAAATATTGAAGCATTTTATTAATAAAACAACAAAAATCAAAGTGGCTTTATTTATTTTCCCCTCACTCTCTAAACCATTCATATGGAATATATACTCCTAGAATGAAGAGTGTATTATGGCAGAGGTTGATTTTTATAGAACTCGAACTTTTTTGCTCTACCATCGAATAGTTAAACCAGCTGTTTAAACCATTAAGTCTTCCTCAATGCAATTAAATGTGATTCAACAACTTGCCAATATACCAGACACATATTTTGTATATTTTAATTAAATCTATATCAACTCTATTAAGTAGGTACTATTATTAAGCTTATCACACTGAAGATGTTATGTAACATGGTGAAGACACATAGTTAACAAAATCTCACTAAATTGCATTATTTCATATTAAAATGTTATTTTCAAAGATATTCTGTGTCATGTGAATTTTCAGAAGATGTTAGAGACTTTTGAATAATATTTAATTGACAGTGGGAAAAATAAGGAAGCATAAACTATCGTTATCCTTTCACTAAACTAGGCCAAAGCCAGGATAATGAGTTAAGAAAAAGGAAAATTTCTGATCTTTTCCCTTATGTTTTAATGGGAAATTCTGACATCTAGCCTTGTGTTCATAATCAGAATTTTTTTCTTTCCAGGCCCATAATTATTCTAGTTTGTTTCTCTATATTAATTTGTATGATAAGTCATAATTGTACTTGTCTCGAAAGAACAGGTACTTCAACAGGTAGGTTGTTAGATTATTTGGCATTAAATGAACACATAACAATGAGATGTCAAAGTCAGAACGGCAAAGACCAAAATGATGGAAATATTTAGCCAGAAAATTTCTATTATCTTGAAAATATTATGAAATGTGAAGTGATTTCTAATACAGTCAAAGTTAAAACAAGGAAAAATACACTCAGTCTAGTATTATTTCATATATAGGTTATCAAAATATATTATGCAAGAGTTTAATATTTTAAAACATATTTTAATTTCCCAACTAGCAATGGTAGACAATAAGTAATGGTGCAGTGCAGTGAATTATTTAACATAGCTCTCTTAACCATAGCCATTGTTACTCCCACGAAATTATGGGTTTTTTTCTTGATGGGTCTAGATAAGACGAATCAGGGGAGATACTGATTGGATTAAATGATTCCCCTTTGAGTGATTGCTGAAAGAAAACAATCCAAACTCACTGTCATCAAATTGACTCTGAGTCACAGATAGGGTAGACATGCTGAAGGGCCCCTGTGGGTTTCTGTAACTCATTAGTGGACTAGAAAGACTCATCTTTCAACTACGGAGCAGCCAGTGCATTTGAATTGCTGACATTGCAGTTTGAAGCATGACGTGTAACCACTATGTAACCAGGGCTCCTTGAGTGATTGCAAATAGGGTTAATGTTGATTGCTAACCTGCTAGGTGTAAAATAAGCCATCTCAGAAGCAGGAGAAAGGATTTCAGTGCCAACAAAGGAGAAAAGCTGAGTGTGTAGCGTATAATTTGGCTCCTGAGATCACTACACAGTGAACCTCCATGATCCAGGACACAGTTGTGACATGAGGGGAGTCTCAGAGGAGGGCCATAACAGCAGCAGAACAAGGAGGTGTAATCTAAGCTGAAGATTGTAGTGTTTATCTTCATTGTTAAGTAATTCTTCAGTAAATTGGAATACTGCAGGTTGTTAATAAACCTTCTACCAGTTCTGTATAATTCTTTGTACAGTCTGTCTTCTCTGATTACTTGTTTAGCATACAAATTGAATAAGCATAGTAAGAGGTTAAAACACATTTTTCCTGTTTCTGAGATATTCAATATCTCTGGTTCCTATCAAGTGACTGCCACTTGTTATTTTTACAGATTCTGGTTGAGTAAAATTAAGTGTTGTGGAATTCTCATTCTTTGCAATGTTATCCATAGTTTGTTATGATCCAAACAATGGAACGCTTTTGCATGGTTCATAAAAAACAAAATGACCCTTGATTTGCAACTTTGAAGGGTTCTTTGTGAAAAATACTGCCCAGTGAAGGCTTATTTTTCCTTCAGTTCGGTCACTTCTTTGCTTTTCCATCACCAGTCTCTTTTTCAATGTTCTTTATAATTCTTTGCTGTCTTCTTTAAATAATTTTTGAAAATTTCTGTTCACATCTTTATTCATCATTATTTCTAGTGATGTTAATGTTCATGAGACAATTTCCACATCTTCTCCGATATCGATTTTGTCTTTTCTTTGTTTCCTATCTTCTTAATGATCCTTAGCTTTCTCCATGTAATATTTTTGAAGCCTACGCAGAAATTTCTTTGGTCTTTGGCCATCAGTGTGTGATGAGTCAAACACTGTTGCTGAGATGGGTTTAATCCAGGTGGGATATACATAAGGTTATATTTCGCCTCTTCTGTACTTATTTTAATTTTTTTCATCATTTTCCTATAGTTGCATAAGAGTAGGAAGATTGAGAACCACTGACTTAACCCCTTGGTAGCAGCTCCTCTTTATTTCCTCCTTCCCTCCCCCTCTCTCCTTCATGAACCCTTAATAAATGATAAATAATTGTTATTTTTATATCGTACAACATCCACTGTCTCCGTTCACCCACGTTTTAATGGTTTGTCCCCCTGGGTGGGGGTAGCGGGTTATACATTGATCATTGCGATTGATTCCCCTCTTTCTCCACCCTTCTCCCCTCCATCTTCCTCCTCATGGTATCACTACCCCAATTACTGTTCTTGAGGGGATTATCTGTCCTGGGTCAATAGATCTTATTCTTTTTTTTTTTTTTTACCAGAAAGATATTTACTTATGTTTTACAAACTACAACCACAACACAAGCAAAAACAAGTATTGGTGAGGATATGTAGAAATTGGAAACATCATGTATATCATTGCTACACAGCAATTATTTTTTTAACAAAAGAAACCGTTTGGTATTCTTTCAGAAGCATAGAATTATTATATCACCAGAAGTTTTAGCCTATATTTTTGTTGTTAAGAACTGAAAATACAGGGAATCCAGGATGGATGAGCCCTATAGGACCAGTGGTGTGAGCGGCAAAACAGGGAGGGTAAAGGGAGAATGGGTAGGGAAGAGGGAACCGATTACATGGAACTGTGTGTGACCTCCTCCCTGGGGGACAGACAACCAGAGGGTGGATGAAGGGGGACGTCGGACAGGGCAAGATATGACAAAATACCCATTTATAAACTATCAAGGGCTCATGCGGGAGGTGGGAGCGGGGAGGGAGGGGAAAAATGAGGACCTAATATCGGGGGTTTAAATGGAGAGAAAATGTTTTGAGAAACGATGTACAAATGCACTTTACACAATTGATGTGTGTATGGATTGGGATAACAGTTGTATGAACCCCTAATAAAATGTTAAAAAAAAAAGAAAGGAAATGTTTAAAAAATAATGATGGCAACATATGTACAAATACACTTCATACAATTGCTGTATGAATTGTTATAAGAGCTGTAAGAACGTCCAATAACAGATCATTTATTAATGCTCTTTTAATTAAAAAAAAGAAGGGCAACTGCGCTAAATCAATTCGCAAAATATAAAATAAAATAAACAATAAGCAAGACTCCAGGAATTTGTAGAATACTCATTGAAATGTAGATGCTAACAGATTATGGGAAACCTTTCTAAGAATAGGAATTACGAAATCCTTAATTGTGTCATTCAGATCCGGTACACTGACTGTACAACTTTGAAGAGTAAGTAGGGGTGAGTAGGGTTTCATTCTGTTGCGCAGAGTGCTTTAAATTGGAACTAACTCAAAGGCACTGTGTTAAACAGGGTTCTCTAGAGAAACAAAACCAGAATGCTAATAATTATATATACATATATATATCTTTATACAGGTAGATATATAACATAAGAAATAAACAGTTAATTAAACTATAAAGCAGTACAAATGGCTCAGTGCAACTCACTCCCGTGAGACACTGGCAGTCTTTCAAGTCTTGAGGGCTGCCAGGTAGTCCTCTGTAGAGCAATTCAGGATATAAGGTCACAGGCAGCAAACAGCAAGGCAGGTCACCAACAGTCAGCCAGATGACAGGGTCCGACAGTCCCCAGCTCAAGAGATGTAAATTACAGTAGCATGGCGAAGCAGGTCTTGAAGGAACCTCAAATTACAGCGACACAGTACATGGGTTAGGTGTCCCACAGGTAGTGTAACTTGAAAATTGAGGCAAAGAACAAGCAAGGCAGCCACACACTGGTCCTATGATCAAAGAGCAAGAGACAAGAAAGGCGAGGCTCACTGAGCCATTTATTTCGCCAACCTTCAATTAATGGCACGTGTGTTTATCGGCCAGGTTGGCACAATAAACTAACTACCTCATCACCTAGATCTTATTCTTATTGAGGGTCTTCCTCTCTTTTGTTGACCCTCTACTTTACCAAGCATGATATCATTCTCCAAGTACTGGTGTTTTCTGGCCACATGTCCAATATATGTGAGATGGATTCTCACCATCCTTGATCCTAAGGGGCAGATGTTTTCGTCCTTTTCACAGTCCATGGTACTTTCTATTCTTCACCAGCACCACATTTCAAGTACACCAATTTCTCTTTAGGCTTCCTTAATCAATATCCAATTTCACCTATATATGAGGCAATTGAGAATACCAAGGCTCGGTCAGGTGCACCTTAGTCTTTAAAATTACACTCTTGCTTTTCAATACTCTGAAAAAGTCTTGCGCAGCAATAAGTCTTTTGATCTCTCGATGACTACGGCCATGAATATTGTTTGTGACTCCAAGCAAGACAAAATCTTTAACATTAATTGATTCAGCAGTCAAGATTTTGTCCTTCTTTCGTTGTTATTGAAACTGAAGGCTGCAATCTTTGATCTTCATTGAGTGCCTCAATTCCTCCTCACAGTTAACAAGCAAGTTTATATCATCTGAATATTGCAAGTGGCTCATAAGCCATTTTCCAACCTGATGCTGCATTCTTTTTATAAAATCTAGATTCTCTGAGGATTTTCTCTGCACACAGATTGAATACATATGGGGAAAGGATACAACCCTTAAGCTTAAGTTTCCTGATTTTAAACTATGCATTCCTTTGTACTGTTCACACGACTGCCTCTTTATCCATGTTCAAGTTCCACAAGAGCACAATGAACTTTTCAAGAATCCCCATTCTTCTCAAAGTTACCCATTACTTTTTTTTATGACACGCAGTCAAATTCCTTTGTATATAAATAAAACACAAGTAAGCATTTTTCTGGTATTCTCTGATTTTAGCCAAGATCCTTCTTAAATCTACAATGATATCCCTTGTTTTACTTCCTCTTTTTTAAATATGGCTTGAACCTCTGGCAGCTTCCTGTCAATGTACTGTTGAAATCATAGTTGGCTAATCTTCAGCAAAAAAATTTACTCGCAAGAGATCTTAATGATATTGTCATATAATTCGTGCATTCGGTTGCATCACTTTAATTTGGAATGAATACACATATGCACCTTTTCCAGTCACTTGGCCAAGTAGCTGTCTTCCAAATTTCCTGGCATAGACTATTAAGGGCTTCCAGTGCATCCTCAATTTGTGTTCCATCGGTTCCTGGAGACTGGTTTTTGGCTAAGGCTTTCAGTGCTACTAGAACTCTTCCATCAGCGTCATTGTTTCTTGCTCATCTGCTACCTCTTGAAATAATGGAATGTTGACCAGTTCTTTTTGGTAAAGTAACTCTGTATATCCTTTCCATACAGTAACTCTGTATATCCTTTCTTTTGATGTGTCCTGCATCATTCAGGATTTTGCTGATAAAATCTTTCATGGTAACTCAACACTTGAATTTTTCTTGAACTCCTTCCGTTTATGATATGTGGAGCATATTCTTCCCTTTTGATTTTCTAACTCTAGGACATTGCACATTTCATTATAATATTTTACTTTATCTTCTTGAGCTATTCTTTGAAGTTTTCTGGTCAGACTTGGACTTCATCTTCCGTCCATTGCTTTAGCTACTCTGGGATTCAATGAAGCTTTCAGAGTCTATTATGACTTCCATTGTGATCTTTTCTTTCTTTCCTGTCTTTTTAATGAAGCTTTTCCTTTCTTCACGGAGGATGGCCTTGATACCTTCCTTCAGTGCTTCAGGTCTTCTGTCATTAGTGTTCAATGAGTCTAATCAGTTCTTGAAACAATCCGGAAATAAATGTACTAGACTGTAGGTCATAGTTTGACTCTCTTGCAATTATTTTCATTTTCTTAAGCTTCAACCTGAACTTATATAATTCACAGTTCATCTCTGGCTGATTTTAGCTGCTGATATTGAGCTTCTCCAGCGTCTCTGCCCACAGATGTAGTCAATTTGATTTCTGTGTATTCCATCTGAGGAAGTCTATTTGTATCATTGCCTTTTGTGTTGTTGAAAAACAGGCATTTGCTATGAAAAAAAAATCTTTGAACTTGCAAACTTATATCATGTGCATTCCAATAGCCAATAATTACCAGTGTAGCAATGATGAAATATACAACTTTCTTCTAGTTTCTTAAATGCTTCCTCCCCCAAACACACTATCATGATCCCAATTCTGCCTTACACATCTGGTTAGACCAGAGAATGTACACTGGTATGGATAGGAACCGGAAACACAGGTAATCCAGGACAGAGGATTCCTTCAGGATCAGTGGTGAGAGTGGTGATACCGGGAGGGTGGAGGGAAATGGGGTAGAAAGGGGGAACCCATTATAAGCATCTACATATAACCTCCTCCCTGGGGGATGGACAATGGAGAAGTGGGTGAAGGGAGACATTGGACAGTGTAAGACATGACAAAATAATAAATATAAATTATCAAGGGTTCATAGTGGAGGGGGAAGTGAGGTGGGAAGGAAAAAATGAAGACCTGATGCCAAGGGCTCAAGTAGGAAGCAAATGATCTGAGAATGTTGATGGCAACAAATGTCCAAATGTGCTTGACACAATGGATGGATGTAAGGATTGTGATAAAAGTTTTATGAGCCCACAATAAAATGATTTTTAAAAGAAAGGCAGAAAGAAAGGAAATGCTAGACAAGAGTGAAGGCAACAGATGTACAAATTTGCCTGATGCAAACAATGTCCAATGTATGGATTGTGACAAGAGTTGTAAGAGTCCATAACAAATAAACAAGTAAATAAACAAATAAAAGAATACCAGATTAGTATTATGCAGTTTGAGATTAATTAGGTCCCATATGTCCAACTCTTCCAAGATGCAATTCATTTTCATTCCACTTCCCTTACTGGCCCCCAGCTTCTCCCATAAGTATATTCCCTCATACCCCTGGGTTCTGCTTATCACTGCAACATCCATTCCTCCGAAACTCATGAAAGTGTGAGTGATGTCTCACATAGTGCTGGGTTCTGTTCAGTCTGAAATCTGAAAGTCAGACAGGTGTGAGTCAGATACAGCATACAGGCATAGAAGGCAAAGATGCCCCAAAGTCACATCAGCTCCTTTTGCTTCTACCAAACACGAGTTAAGAAATGGAAGTGTGGCTTTTCAAGTAAGGCAATGATGTTGATATGGTAGTGTATGGTTGTACCATTATATATCCAAAGTCATCAACATGTGCCCTGGTCCACATCCAGATCCAAGGTCGGGTGTTCAAAGATCTGGTCAAGGAAACAAAGAGTGTGCTTTGATTCATACCCTCTACTAAAGTCAGGTCTTAATCTCATCCCACTCCTGTTCATTAATAAAGAATGCCTTCCAAAATAGAACTAAAGCCACAGAAGTATAAAGTCCAGAATTATATATCAAATAAGCGATTATGGCTGGAAGGGCTATATTAAGTTGAATGTAACTCAAACACAAAAGGAATATTAATCACTTAATTCATAACCAGTTAAGCAAAACTGACATATGTGCCAGTCTTTTAAATGGCTTGGATTTTCTCTTTCTGTACCCATTTATTACTCACTCATTGTGCTTGTGTGTACCAATACAAAATATGAGAGTAATGTTCCTTAGCACTTCTTAATAGAAGGATATATATTTTTTACCAAAAATGACATGTATCCCTTCAATCCAGAATTTGTAAATATTTATCTTTTAGCACATTATTTCAAAACTAAATATTAGGGAATAACTTTGTGCAAACCCCATTGCCACTGAGTTTATTCCAAGCTTATAGTAACCCTATAGGATAGATGAGAATTATCTCACATGGTTGGCTTTCCAACCTGTAATCTTTGGGGAATTGGACAGCCATAGCTTGTTTCATGTAGTATCTTAGATGATCTGTTCAAACTGCTAAACTTTTCTTTAACATTGCAACACCAGGGCTCCTTAATATTTACTAGCATTTATATACTTGCTCATATAAGAATCCCAGCCTATATTAACTTTTTAAAAAATTAAAAATATGGCCCAAACCATGTGCATATTTTTCTTAAAAGTGAAAATGGTTATACTCATTTTTCATACTAGTAATCATTCAACTCAGCATTTAAATCTTAATCATGCTAGAAAATTATTTTTCAATAAAAGCATGGATATTTTTATATGAAAAGTTGGCCTCAATCCATTACTTTGCATATCAGGGAAACTTTCAAATTTAATTAAAGGGCTGATTATACCCTTGGGTTCTGAACAGTTCTAAACAATGGAGTGATAATACACATACTTTGCTTTCAGTGAGCCCTCTAAGTTGCTCTGATTATAATTATGTTGCATACAGAAGCTATTATCAAACAATGTTTTAAAAGTCTTCTCTGAAATTTTCAGAAACTTCTTTAAATTATTGAATAGCTATTAAAGAATACTCGGTAAAATTTTATCCACCAAAGACCTATGGTTAAAATAAATTACACATTTAAAAAAAATAAACTTTAGGCATGAGCCCACCACAGGGTTGTAACACCACCCAGAAACCAAAGCACTGAAAACAATACCCCACACATTGTAGATTTAATGGAGATATGAAGACAAGGATAAACTGCTCACAAACACAGCATCCTAGAAAGGAGAAGAAAGGAAAATACGAAACACAAATAGTATGTGATGGCATCAAGCAATCTACATTTAGATTTAAATGTACTGAGTGTTAATGATTTGAATGCATATATATTAAAGACAATGGGTAGCAGACCGGATTAGACAACAAAATCCAGCAATCCGATGGCTTAAAGAGACACACCTCAAACTCTCAGACAAGAATAGATTGAGAGTGAAAGGATGGCGAAAAATTTCCCAAGCTAATGATAATAATAATAATAATAATAATAATAATAATAAAAGCAGAGGTGGAAATACTAATTTCGGACAAAAGAGACATAGGATATATGACATAACTAAAGATAAGAATGGGCAATACACAATGGTCAAGGGATCAATAGACCAAGAATCTATAAACGTAATAAACATACATGCACCGAAAAAAGGACCCTCAAAATTCATCAACCAAATTCTCAAAGAAATTCAAAGAGAAATTACTGGATCAACAATTTTAGTAGATTATTTTGACACACCACTCTCAAAGAAAAAGAAACTGGTAAGAAACGCAATAAAGAAACTGAAGACCTGAACAGCACAGTCAAACAACTCGACTTAATAGACATTTTCAGAGCTCTCGAACCAACAGCAACCTAACTAAAAAATAAAACAAAAGACCTATACGAAGAAAACTACAAAACTTTGCTATAAGAGACCCCAAGGGATCTACATAAATGTACATCTACATAAATCTACATAAACCAACTATTCCATGTTCATAGATCAGAGGACAATATAGTGAAAATGTCAATACTTCCAAAAGAAATTCAATGCAATCTCGATCCAATGTCCAGCATCATCCTGCAAAGAAATGGAAAAACTACTTACCAACTTCATATGGAAAGGAAGAAGTCCAGGATAGACAAAGAATTCTGTAAAAAGAAAAACAAAGTAGATGGCTTTGCACTACATGACCTCAAACCTACTACACAGCCATAATTATAAAAAACCTAGTACTGTTCTAATGATAGATCCTCAGATCAATGGCTCAGTAGAGAAAACCCAGAAATTAAAAAAAACACATATGCATACAGACAATTGATTTTTGACAATGTTCCCAAAAACATTAAATGGGAAGCAGAGTCCCCTCTTCAATAAATTGTATTGGAAAAGCTGATTATCCATCTGCAGAGGAATGAAACAAGAACTCAAGGTGGATGAAAGGCCTCGATATAAAACCCAAAGCTATCAAGATCATTAATGAGAAAATTGGGAAAAAGCTAGAAGCCCTAGTGCAGAGAATACATGGGCCAGCAGAATTAACACAGGAAACACATTCTAAAGGGGATAAAATATATGATGGGAACTATTAAAAATAAAAAACACTTGTGCATATCAAAAAACTTCATTAACAGAGTAAAAATAGAGCCCACAGGTTGGGGAAAAAACATTCAGTAACAACATAACAAAGGACTTCAGAATTTTACAAGCTTACAACAAGGAAAAAAACAACGAAAAACGAATACCTCTTGGAGAAGATAGGTAAAAGAACTGGACCAACAATTCACAAAGGATGACACACGAATGGCTAGTAAACACATGAGGAAATGCTCCAGGTCATTAACCATTCAAGAAATGCAAGTCAAAACAATGCGATAGCACCTAATACCCGTTACTGCAACCCAACTTAAAAACAAACAAACAAACTGAACACAACAAATGATGGAGAGGGTATGGTGAGATAGGACCTCTTAACCACTGCTGGGGCACATGTAAATACGTACAGACACTATGGAAGGTGATACGGCAATACCCATAATGGATGTAAACTGAGCTACCACATGACCCGTTACTGGGCATTATATCCAAATGGAATCAGAAACAGATAGGGAACAGACATTTGCTCTGCCATGTTCATCACAGCGCTGTTCACAATCGCAAGAAGTTGGAAACAGCCTAAGTTCCCGTCAAGAGAAGAATGGCTACAACTTCGGATACATAGACACAATGGAACACTACACATCCTTAAAAAAACGGGGATGAAACCACGAAACACCGCAACTCGTGGAAGGATCTGGAAGATATTATGCTCAGTGAAGTTAGTCAAGCATAAACGGACAAATACTGGACGAGTCCACTGTGGAAGGAACAAGCAGCATAAGAGGCACACTCTCAAGCTTGCAGGCCATCCAGTCTTTTATTTTTTAAATCATTTTATTGGGGGCTCGTGCAGCTCTTCTCACCACCCATCCACCCATCCATCCATGCAGTGTGTCAAGCACATTTTTACATTGGTGCCAGTCACCATTTCAAAACACGTGTTTTCTACTTGAGCCCTTTGTGTCGGTTCCTCATTTTTTCCCTCCCTCCCCACCCCCCCTCCCTTATCAATCCTTGATAATCTATAAATTATCATTATTTTTTCATGTCTTAGACTAACCGATGTCTCCCTTCCCCCACTTTCCTGTTATGTAGATCATTGTGATAGGTTTCCCCTCTCTCCTCTCACCTGCTCCTTCCCCTCACCATCCAATCTTATGCCCAGAGACCAGAGAGCCTGGGAGAGAGCTGGAGCAGTGTCAATGAACCACGCATCATCTGATCCAAGTAAGTATAGCATAGGTCCCTTGGCTGGAGGGCACCTCACAACACTTGTGATCAAATGGCCTGGGGAGAGTTGGGGATGCTTTCTGCTGAGTCGTAGCCATGTGTACCTGGGGTGAAGTTCCCTGGAGAGGGAGGCTGCCCTGTCATAGGGGAGGCTTACTGAAGGGAGAGGTGAGAGGGAAAGTCAAGTTTGGGCAAACATAGTGCATGTCTGGGTTGTGGGTGGGAGGAGGAGAGGGAGGGCTGACTTTCAGGTAGAGGGAGGAGAGCCTGAGGATGCTCTTGGGATCATTAGGTAGGGAGGGTCATTAGTGGCATGCAGCAGGAGGACATCTGGGTGTCACATGGGAATCCAAGGATGACCCTGTAGAACACTGGGAAACTGAATCCTGACCTTCAGGGTGCACATCATTCTCCAGGAGCTGCATCGGTGAGCCCCCAATGGGAACTCCACTGGGTGAATGGACTGTACCACAGACACACTGCTACCCAAAGACTAAGCCAGAAAACACACAGTGTCTGAGGTAGAAGAAGACAAGTGTATCAAGAATGGTGTACTGATGGTTGGGGGAACAAACAAGGTCTTGGTACATCAATGCCTGGTCTGCTGTATTAAGACACATATTATCCCAGCAACCCTGTGATGGCCATTCTGTTATATTCTGCTTATACTCATTTACATTAGAGTAGATCTCAGAGGTGCATCGCCATTGGGGCTCACCCTCTTGAAACTATGTTTTATTTATTTGTTTGTTTATGTAAATGAAACCCAGGGATGCTGAGCCTACAGGGGAAAAAACACAACAAGGGTTTGGGGGAAGGGGGATATAGCAGGATGGGGATGACAAGAGGTAGATGATGTCAAGATGTCCAGGAAGGAAAAATACGTTTTGGAAAACATGCATTACTATGCAAGAAATTGTATGATTGGGTTAGACCAGGTTAACTAGAGGAGCAAATCCATTGGCACTCATATATATGTAAGAGAGAACTTTATATCAATAAGTAATTATGCATCAATAAAACACCCCAGCCCAGTCCAGATCAAATCTTTAAGTTCAGTATTAGCCCATAACGCTGATATTAGTCCCTGAAGTTCTCTTCAGACTCAAGCAGCACATGAAGTGATGCGGAATGCAGGAAGATCACAGGCCAGTGGGTGGAAAGACCCAGGGTTCCAACAGCAGAGGATGCATTTCCAGGGCTCTGGCTGCCATCAGAGTGGCTCCATGTAGCCTGTCAACAGGAATGTGTAGCAGCAGTGACAGCGTTCCCAAAAATCCTCATGAGAAGGCCACGCCCACAAGGAGGGTTCATCAGGCTGTGGCCTGACAGGCTAGACTCCACCTCTTCATTCTTTTATCAAGTTGACATGAAATTTTGTAACTACCACAACAATTATGTTGACATGATTGAACTATGGAACGATAAGGCGTTTGTATTGGCTCCCAATTACAGCAAATTGATTTTAATATTAAATAAATAAATAAAACATGCAAAGATTCAGGAATGGGTTTGGGCTTGCACTAAATCCTACCCCCAACTTAAGAACAATTAGTTCTTACAACATGGATCTGCAATATACTCACCTTTATGAAATGATCACCGAAGATAAGGGTGCTACAGAAAAGTGTGATGAAGAAACCAGACGGTGTCCAGCTATCAATCAGAATAGTTAGTGGCTGTGGCCTTCAAAGCTTATATTCAAACCAGCAGCCATCTAAGCGAGGAGTCAACTAAGTCCACAAGGAAAACGTACACGAGCGTCTGTAATCCAAGGGTGACAATTACAAAGTTCAAATATGGTGAGGAGAAAAGCAGCAGAACAAAAATGATGAGCACCCAATTTCTGAAGGGCTGTGGGGGACAGTGAGAGCCCCAAACCCATCTGCAGAGTGTCTAGTCAGGGTTAGTCACTGGAAGGTCCGCTGTAGCCACAGGCCAGAGTCTCCATCAGCCTTCCTGTCAGACGGAGACCATCGAAATCTTGATTTTCCTGCACTGAACTCAATATTTGCCAAGTTGACCACACTGCACATGCATCCTGAATTTATTCTGGTTGCAAGGATTTCTTGCTGGCTCCATGACAGAAATTTCTTCCTTGGTTTTTTGAATGTTGAAAGGTGTCTTTTCCTTCTTTTGCATTATTTGTACTTTTGCCGGTATACTATTATGATTATATATATATATTATGATTTTATATTTTATTGTTTTCTGTTGGGTCATCCAACTGTGAAGCCCGGAGCAGTGGATACATAATGATAATAATGGATACAAAGGGATATAGGAAATAGAAGGGTGGAGAGGGAAGATAAGGAGGGAGAGGGGATTGCAGGAGTAATTAATAAAGATGGGAGGAGGGAAGGGGAACTAGAAAATATTGTGATTGCATAAAGCATCTTAAAGGCGCTTTAACCATGGGGCTAACCTTTAAAATTTATTTGGGTGTGATTCTCCATGATAAAATTGAATGATTGAACTATTGATTTATGTGATATGTAAACTACTTGCCAATAAAACTGTTGGGGAAAAAAGTGAACAAAAATATAATTTTGAAGGCGTGTCTGATACAAGTCATGGAATTTCCAGTCAGTTTTTATGCATGAGAAAGCTGAAAAAAATAAGATTTAGGTTCTAGAGTACTACATATATTTATATGTGTGTGTCAATACACATACACTTATTTATTTATATACTTCCTATAGGGTCAATATGAGTCAGACATAATGCCATAGAAATGAGTTTGGTTATATTTATATATGTACATGACTAAGTTAGTTTGCTCCACAGATTGAAAATATACTTCCATATCTGAGATGATTTAAAAACTACTGGTATAGAATTTCAATCTTTAATACCAATCAACCTTATGATTTTTAAAAAATTAGCACGTTTTTCAGCTTTGTTTAAATGGTAGATATCATTCTGCTATCTTTATACTGTAGTTGAATTATAATTATAAATTATAGTTGAATTCATTAAATGAGGTTAATTTTAATTTTTCACTACTTAAGTTTCCAGCTATTCCTCTTTTTAGCTAAATTTGAACTTTGAATTACCTTAAATTTCTATTAAGTGGAAAATAAAGCAGTGGATTCAATATAATACTTAATCTAATCAAGCATACTTTTCCAAGAACTGTTATAGGTGTAAATTTTAAGCTGAATTAATAATATTCTTCTGAGCAATAATTATGATGAGTATTTAAAATGTACATATTACAACATATTATTAGTAGCAATTACTTAGACTTTAAAACTAATACTGAAAAACAGAACCATGGTGGTTCAGTGATGAAGCATGAGTCTGCTAACGATAAGAAGGAGGTTCCAACCCACAGCTGCTGTGAGGGAGAAAGATGTGATGGCCTGCAACCTTGAAGTAAGACTCTTGAAGATCCTAATGCACAGATCTACTACTGAAAACTCTTTGTTTTTAATTAAAAGGTTTTGAGAGTCATGCACTCATTCATTCTCTTTCTATATATATTTGAGTGTGTGTGTGTGTATGTGTGCACAGATGTGTATGATACCCAATATTTTGCCAAACACAGAAACATACAATAGAGTCCATGATTTCAAGAAACCCATACTTCAGAGGAGGGATAGAAACATATTCTATGTCACCTCATGAAATTTTACATACTCTGGTAGAGTAAATGAAAACATGCAATGAAAAAAATTAGAATTAAGATTATAGCTCATGAGGAAGGATTTTGTAAAACATGCTACCTGAACTGTAGATAAAAAGATGATGAAAATATAATCAGAGGAAAAAGTGGGAGAAATTGGAAGAAAAGCACAAATCATCCTAAAGGAAGGTGACTGGTAGTTTCTTTACAAGCCATGCTTTCTCCAGAGATAGGTAAGAGATATTAAAGAACTAAGTAAAGCTAAAACCACAAGCAGATTAGTGATTTAAAATAGAGATATAATGCAGAGGGCAAATGGATAATAGTGGAAAATGTGTTTCTACTTTTGAAAGTTGATGAACAATTGCAGAGTTTTGATGAAAAGAAAGGAGAGGTGGTAGTAGCAGAACAAATGAGGGAAAAAACAAACAAAGGAATATTAAACATTTCCAGATTCGTAGTGACCCCCACTGTATGGTTTCAGAGACTATAAAGCTTTATGGGACCTTACTTTTTTACCTAGGAGAAGCTGGTGGGTTTGGACTACTAAACTTGTGGTATTAGACCTCTGCTAATCTCACAGTGCTCTATACAAAGATGCAAGCACACGTGTATGCAGTATTGTTAGATATCAGGACAACAAAAAGCAACATGATCAACATGGTTGCTGTATGTGAACCAAGTGAAGCAGCCACGGGCTGGTCATTGAGTGCCTTCCTCTTTTTACAGTGGTTCTCTACCAAGCATAACATCCTTCTACATGGGCTGGTCCCTCCTGGAAGCTTGGCCAAAGTACATGAGGCAAAAGTTTCCTTTTAGGAACCTACTCTTCCTTCTTAGGAACATAGTGAATATTCTTTCTCTAAAACAGACTTGTTCATTCATTTTGGAATCTATGTTATATTAAAAATCTCTATCAATACTGTAATTCATATGTCAATTCTTTGCTGGTCTTCTTTAATCATTGCACAACTTTTACATCGACATGAGCTGACTGGCAAAACCAGATACAACTTAGTCACCTAAGTAAAGTCTTCGCTCTTTAATGCATCCGTGAGGTGTTTTTCAGCAGATTTGCCAAAGGCAAGATGTTGTTTGATTTCTCCACTGATGCTTCCATGAATGCTAATTGTGCATCCAACTGAAAAAAAATACCCTTGACAATTTCAATCTTCTTTCCAGGTATCATTTTGAAGTAAAAAGATCAATAGAAATGTTCATGAGCCAGCTCATTAAGGCAAAGTAAAGTGTTGTATAGACTTAGAATTACAACATCAAAAGAGAAGAACATATCCCATGGTTAAAGAATTGAAGAAAACATTCTAGTCTTGAATTTCAATATTGAAGGATTCTATGGGAAAAACCCTGATCAAAATGACAAACAATAGATAATATTTCAAAAAATGGGAATTCCAGAACACTTATCTTTTTCTCAGTCAGAAACTGTACATAGATCAAGAAACAGATGTTCAAGCTGAATGAAGAGGTGCTACATGGTGTGAGTTGCACCTGGGTGGCTCAGTGGTCGCCTTGGGCTGCTAAATACAAAATGTGAAGTTTGAAACCACCCGTGATTTTGCAAGAGAAAGATGGGGCTCTCTCCTCCCATAAAGAGCACCAGTCTCAGAAACGAAGAAGGGCAGTTCTATCCTGCCGTAGGGCTCGCCTAGGGTCACTGTGAGGTGGCAACTGCTTGATGACAGTGAGCCTGGCATAAAATCAGAAAAGATATACATCAGGGCTGCATCCTTTCAGCATCCTTGTTCAATCAGTGTACTAAGCAAAAAAGTCAAGAATTTGATGTATAAGACAAGTGAGGCATGAACATCAGAGGAAGACTCATCAAAAAACTGTGATATGCATACTGCACAACTTTGCCTGCTGAAATCTAAGAGGACTTGAAGCACGCACTGATGAAGATCAAAGACTACAACCTTTCTTCAATCGAAGGAAAGTGAAACTTACAACTAGAACAATGGACTATAAATAGACAACATAATGATAAACAAAAAATGGAAGTTGTCAAATAGTTCATTAATCTAAGGACAGTCACAATCCATCACCATCCTATATTTGGGTGTAAATCCCTTCCACAGTGATTTTGTTGCTTTTGAAGTAATTGCATTTAAAGACATTATAGTGTTAATGAGCAAGTCAAATCAGGGATCCCTATATTTTGAAATCCGAGATTTAAGACTAAAACTAAATATTGGTCCTCCTATATTACCAAACATATGAAGAATTGTGAGGATAATGCAGGACGGACAATGCTTTGTTTTGTAGTACAACAAATCAGAACCACACTGTTTGCACCGAACAACAACATCATCATCAATAAATCAGACATTTCTTTCTGAATGAATTGATAAAGTTCTATCAGTCAATCCCCACTGTCATTTCTAGCAGCGAGGCCAACTTTTCTAACCTAAGGGACTCCTGGCACTATACCTGATCACAGCTGGCTGCTGATCATGAGGTGTTCAATAGTTAATGCTTCAGCATTTTACTACCTCTTCTTCATAGTCTGCTTTTAGTGCAGAAATAACCACAGGAACCTGTGCACCTGGCCGACCATGCTGACATTTGAAATACTGATCGTGTAGCTTCCATCAAGACAATAACATACAACTAGAAAACCATCACCATTTGGGAGACTGACAGGTGAAGTGTGCGTGTGCGTGTGTGTGTGTGTGTGTGTGTGTGTGTGTGTGTGTGTGTGTAGTAACTCCCCAAATGGATTTTTTTCAAAGCTATGTAATTATATATATACAAAATAACCTTATCATCTCCAAAGAACTCTCCATTACACTTAATACATTTGTCAAACCTGCAATTCCATTCTTGGAAACATTTGTATCTCCACCCTGCATGGAAATATTTTTCAAACTCATGTTTGTATGGCTGACAGTACCTCAATTTTTTTTTCTTCACCACTTCTATGTCATCAAATCACTGTCCTTTCTTGCTCCTCTTCATTCATGGAAACAAAAAGAAGTAGCACAGAGCGAGGTCATGTAAGGTTCACCGGCTGAGAGGCATGCTATTTGTTTTGGGTCTTTTTGTCAAAAAACTGATGCACTGAGATGGCTGCATGAGCAGGTGCATGGATGTGGTGCAAAAACCAGTCCCCTGTCTGCCACAAATCAATCCTTTTTTGTCTCACACTGTTACACAATTTTTTCAGAACCTCTAAATAGAAGCTTGATTAACAATCTGATCTGGTGGAATGAACTCCAAATGCACCACGAATTGGCCTTTTCATCTGTTCTGGAAGTTGAAAGATGTCCAGCATAACATTTGTCATCAATTGATATTTCACCTTTTTTTTTATTAAATCATTTTATTGGGGGCCCGTACTACTCTTATCACAATCCATACATCCATCCATTGTGTCAAGCACATCTGTACATTTGTTACCATCATCATTCTCAAAATATTTGCTTTCTACTTGAGCCCTTGACATCAGCTCCTCATTTTCCCCCCTCCTTTCCCACTCACCCCTTGAAAACCATGTGTACACTTGAGTTTTCCCCATGGAGCTGTGATCAACAGCACAGCAGTTTCTGGGGTATTCTTTCTGAGCAAGAAATAAAATTTCACAGCCACATGCTATTCTCTTAAATCTGCCATCACAAAAAATGAGGTTTGAGCAAAATTGCTTTCATGAAAAAGCTCACTATGGCCAGAGAGATCCTTCCTAGGGAATGCCACAAGGTGCACTAACTCAGAACTAGTTGATTGAAACTGGCCTAGCATGAAAAATGCATGCTATGAAAGCTCTACTCAGTGGAGCTTTTCTCTGATTTGTTTTTGGGTACCTCCTCATGTGTATCCCCTCATTCATTCATTTATTTAAAAAAATCCAAGTATTTAGCTCTCCTTACTCCACATTGCTTATTCTATCCTAGGTTGTCAATTATGAGAAAAGAACAAAGGCTACATTAAGGTATAATGTGCCTACATGTTTTAACAGGTTCAGGCAGAATTACTGTGAAATCAATTCCATGCTGGTTTGTAGTGCCCGGTACTGGACTAGTCAATGATCCCTTCTATTACAATGGAGATGTGTCCTGTGCCAACGCAGGACAAACTTAACAATGATTTTCTATTATTATTTTTGACTCCAGAATTCACCAATATGTTACTCTCTCTTGCAGAGATTGTAATAAACTTGAAGTAAACTGTTATTTCATTTAAAAACCACTGTTGTGCACTTGAAACATGCCAGGCTACATGGTAGTATAAGGATACACATGTCTATAAACTCTCAAATGTACTAAGGCTACGAAAACCTGAGTAGCTCACATACAGTCTAGTTGCACTCAAATATCATGCACAATTAAAAGACCAATTCATTTTGTATGAGAGTACCACCATTTTTAAAATTTGTGGTATACCTTTAAAGGATCCTTGGAGGTACAATGGTTAAAAGATTAGCTGTTAACTGAAAGTTGGCAGTTCAAATCCATTAGCTGCTGTTTGGGAGAAAGATCTGGCATTTGTTTCTTTAAAACGGTAGCCTGGGAAATCCTAGGTGGACAGTTCTACCCAATTATGTAAGATTACTATGAGTCAGAATCAACGCGATGAAACATAAGAATAATAACAATCCCTTCAAAAATATTTTAATAGACATATTATTTGTATCAGAACGTATTGTAGCTATGAAAAATGCATCTTCTTTTGAGTAGAATTCCATTGTTTTCAGTCTGCTTCTTCCTTGATAATGACCCAAAACGATTCCAGGAAACTCCTATACAAGAAAGTGCCGAGAATCTTATATAATCTGAATTTTGATTAAATATATCTATCACTTTTACTATAATTATGAAATAAATTAAAGCTTTTCTTAATTAAAATTGATTTAATTTGTGGGGGAGATGTTGGCCACAATTTCTTTTTTTAATTAACTAAAACACAGCTTGAGGCCCATTAGGAACATTAGAAACAACAGATTACAATTTAAAATAGATTACATGCAGAAAATATTATGGCCATACTGGTACGAAGTTATTAGCAATAATAATGAGAAATAATTCATTTACTCATTCAAAACATAGTGATTAATTGCTGACATTTTCCCAGGCACGTTTTTTAGAGCCTTGGTTTCATCAGTAGGAACACAGCAACACCAAAATAGACACTCCTGCATTCAAATGGCAGGGGAGATGGAGCACAGACATTAAAGCCAGTAAATAAATGAATTATGTAGTACATGAGAAGGTGATGAGTTCTACAGGACTAGCTAACAAGCAAAGTAGCTCAGATAAGATTGACAAAGAATATTAATTGTTGGGGTAGGTGGTGAGGGGGGGGGGTGGTTCAAGAATTGTCTTCTTAAATTCCATATAGACTTCATTGAAAATTTTGCATATGTACAGGAAATAATAGAGGCGAAGGTCTAAAGCCACAAAAACAAACCCAAGGTCACTAGGTCAATTCTGACTTACATCGATTGACAGGGTAGAACAGCACTTGCGGGCTTCTGAGACTTTAATCTTTACAGGGTGGGCAGGCGACCTCCTTTTTCTTCTGCAGAATGCCTAGTGGATTTGAATCTCATGTAATAGCACTTAACAGTATCCCCAGGGAGTCTGATGCAAGTATAATCAGACTAAACCATGCTTTACTTCTGAGATCACATAAGTTAGGGTGCTTTCAGGTTGGGAAGGATTAAGCCAATCATATGAAGGTAAATTGAGAAGTATTGTTATAAAATTATAGAAACCTGCATTAAGTACAATTATCAAAATGTGTAGCTATTGTTTCTCGGACTACACACTTCTGAATGTCTTGTCTTTTGCCTCTCTACTGTTTCCCTGGAGAATTCTGAGTTCTTTGATTTTACACTTCATCAAAACAGCAGATTTAGTATCCTGGGGAAACACAAAGTATGCACCTTTTAAACGTTCTTTTAGTTTTGGGAACAAAAAGACATCTGAAGTAGCAAGACCAGGAAAGTAGAGAGGAAAGGGTAAGGGTTCTCAATGAAATTCTCATAGGGCAGCCTTTGTATGAACAGGTCCCATAGGAACATGGAAGAAAACTTTTCTCAGTTCTACTTTCCTAGCCTTTCCTCCCAATGTAGTTTTAATTTATTTAATATGTCTCCATAAGCTTCCATGATTGTCTTGTGTCATTTGAGAAAAAAAATGTCAACATTATCTCTTTTGGATCCAAACAAAATACACAAAAGAAAAATAGTCATTATAACTTTCTGAGCTGATCTTTCTGATTTGAGTTCTTGCTTCTGTAAAACATAGGACACATTAAATAACTTGTTTTATATAAGGCAGTATACCCAGAAATTTGTTGGAAATTTTCAATAATTTAAGGAGATAGCAATTTAAGTTTTGTTAAAGTTACTTTTAGCTGTGAACTTACAGTCAGTTTCCTATGCATGGCACAAAAAATCTCTCTTTTTGAAGAAACACTGATTAGATTAAGACAAGTGTATTTATTGTTGAAAGAACTATTCTGCAGCCAACCACTGATGTTGAAACAGATTCTGTTTCTGATCAAGTTGTGTGTGTACGAGCTATAACTCAGATAACAGCACTTTTCAATTTATACTTTCATATCTGAGAACAGTTTGTTCAGAACACTACAGTAAGAGTATGTGATGTTCAATTAATGTTACAAGGCGGGAAGTGGCGTTTCAGTGGTAGAATTCCATGTGAGTTACATTCTTGAGGTGAATAAGGCTTACTTTCAAATCTATGCCCTCCTTCACCGGCTTGCACCTGGCTGTCCCTGGATGCTTGGGGTTGCTATGATGCTGAATGGCTATCAGTAGAACTTCCTAACTCAAATAAGACTAGGAATAAATGCCTGGTTATTTCCTCCTAAAATTAGCTAAATGAAAGTCTTGCCATCCTAATTTCTAAGAAGCATTCTGAGTATACTTCTTTCAAGGTATACTGTTGTTATGACAGTCCATGTTACTTTGATTAATATTGGCCAACATCGTAATAGAAATGCATCAATTCTTCAGTTTTCATTATTCATTGTCTAAATTTCGAGGTGATTAAAAATTCCATGGCTTGTTTCAGGTAAAACTTAGTCCAACGTTGTTTCTATCATCAGTCATAATTTCCAATTACTCGTCCTTTCCCTTTGTTTCAAATCATCTGTAATTATCAATACATCTTAATGGCAGGTTAATCAATATCAGACTGAAGAATTTGGTGGAATTCTTCAATTTCTTCAGTCTCTTTATTCCTGGTTTTAATGGTTGATCCATATATTTGTGTAATGTTCTTAGATATCTGAGTAGATAGCATCCTTTTTTTTAATCTGTCAAATTTTCAAGAATTTGGTTTATCTCCTAGTAACGGCAATGATGTGGGGTTCTGTTTCTACTTCTTCAAAGGATATGTTGTTGTCTCTGCTGCTAAGAGCAGTATGATATTATTTTTTCACTCATTGTGAAAATATGATATTATTATTCCAGCACTCACTGTGCTGGAAGCTGTTCTGAAACACAGTTAACAATTCACAGTTCAGAGGATGGAAAAGTTACTTGGACTGTCTGTCAGAATTAAGATAATACCTCAGCACCCCAGACCCATCTGGTCTGAGGGACATCCTGCCCAGACAAACCTGTGTGGATTTCCATCAGGATTTTATTTGAGCCCCCAAAGTCCGATACTTTGAGTAAATTAAAACATTTTCTGAAAATCCATATCTAGGGACGGTACCTCACTCACTGTCATCGAGTCAGATCTGACACTTAGCAACACTATATGACAGAAAAGAAGTTCCCCTGTGGGTCTTTACAGAAAGTAACCCAGGAGAGCAAAACCTCATCTTTCTCCTGCTAATCTTGTAGTTAGCAGCCCAATCCCCACTACTCCACTGGAACTTGAAAGGGGAAACAGAGTTCCTTTATGAGACTTGTGTCTAATATATTATAAAGGACTGGTTCTACCACATGTTTGTAACTATCTGCTTAGCATGGTCTCAGAAACAGTGAAGAAAAACAAATGTAACCATTTTGAAATTCTATACCCATTAGATAAGAATCTCAGAAGATTGAATCCCTGCTAAGAATTTTTGTTTAAATCTTGGATAACCAAAGTTTTGATCCAATCATTAACATCTTTGATAAATGAACCTAGAGCTGTGTTTCTTTTGCCATTACCAGGATGCTGGTTTGGTGGCCTATGCTGTAAATGGGTTATACTCGAACTGATTGGTAAACTGATTATAATAGGATTGGTTGGGGTTTTCAGTGATCATTTTGAGAAAATGAGTTTCCATTTGTGTCTTTTCTCTCCCTTGAAAAACGTGTGTAATGTTCTGGCATGTTATTGAAGAAACATCTGATTCTAGTACTTCTGTTTGCAAACACGTGCTTGTTCTCTTGCAGACAGTTGTTCCAGGTTTGTAGTTCTGCAAGTCAAAGCATATGCACATGTTGCTGAGAAGTGTTAAAAATATAATGACCAAAATTCAGAAAAACCAAACACACTGCTGCTCACTATTGCTGCTTATTTGTATGCATGTTTTGGGTGGAATTGCCTGATCTTGCAAGAATTTGTCAAATAGAACAGGCAGCAGTTTCCTGTCCTGTTAGGAAACATATTTTGTCCTGTGGCAAGAGGTGAATACCACCTCTAAAGTGCCAGGATGTAGACGTTGAAATGTGTTTGCCAAGACTTCTGCAGAGACTAAGTGACCACCATTGATGTTCTGTGGCCATGTCCAGGGAAGTTATGTAGCTACTTTGTATGCTCATACTACTTTATTTTGTAGTATTCTGTTTTGAGAATTTTACGTGCACTGCTAATTGTTGTGATATGGAATATCATAAGGGAAAACACAACTCATGACCTTGTAAAGCTGTTATTTAAACTGATTCAGAGAGATCAGTAACTGTATGATCCTCTGCTAAGATATGGGCAAAATCTGTATAAATCATGTAGGAATATGTCTGACGTTCTCTTTTGAGGATTTCTGTTTTAATCTCCAGAGTATTTAATCTGGCTTTTCTTTTCTCCCACCATTAGGTGACTTTGAAATTCAGCTGTAAACAAACAAACAAACAAACAAACAAACAAAAAACTGCTTCTTGTGACACTTAGCCAGTTCATTTGAAGAGCACACTTTAGAAAATATATATTAATTGGCAAAACAAGACATTCAAAAAAATCTATGAAAAATGTAATTTTTACCTCAGAATAGTATTAGACATATTGGAAATTAGATAATATTGTTTCAAAAACACTTTTCATTTTATGAAATTACACGTAGGTGCTTAGGAATCAAATTATTTTGATTTATAAAAAATTAGTAAAATCCATGATTGCTGAAGACAAAATGGGTGCATAAGCAAATGTGGTGAAGAAAGCTGATGGTGCCCAGCTATCAAAAGATATAGTGTCTGGGGTGTTAAAGGCTTTATAAACAATAAGCCTTCTAGCTGAGAAGCAACAAAGCCCACATGGAAGAAGCACACCAGTCTGTGTGACATGAAATGTCAATGGGATCGGGGTATCAGGCATTAAAAAACCAAGAACAAAAAAATCATATCAATGTGAATGAGGGGAAGGATGAAGTGGAGACCCAAAGCCCATCTGTGGACAAGTGGACATTGAGAGGTAAACTGAGGCACGGGGACAACGAGAGAAAAAGTTAAGCGGCTATAACAGCTCTCTTTATTAGAAAAGAAGCTCCCGGATGACGTTCCGTGGTCTAGCAAGTAGCCCAGGGAAGTCGTGCCCAGCGAGGAGAGTGGTGGGATTTTGAAGGAGGGTTCCTGGACAGCCCCTTTGAGAAGGGGCTGGGGCTATAGCTGCTGGGGATTTTCCACTGCTATCATGTTTTTCCTTAGTCTAACTGTCCAGCCATTGCAGGTGGGGAGGAAAGACGGTTATTCTTGGAGCCAGTTCCGAGAATTGTCCATCAGCTTGATTCCCTGGTACATGCAGGGGTAAAGGTTGAGTCCCTGACAGCCTCTACCTGATCCAACAGACGTCCCCGGACAGAAGGGTCACAAGGAAAAGATGAGCCAGGCAGGGTGCAGTACAGCGCCGATGAAACATACAACCTTCCTCTAGTTCTTCAATGCTCCCCACCTCCTACACCACCAACATCATGACCTCAATTCTACCTTACAAATCTGGCTAGACCAGAGCATGTACACTGCTGCAGATAGGAGCTCATAACATAAGGAATCCAGGATAGATAAACTCCTCAGGACCAATATTGAAAGTAGCGATATCAGGAGGGTAAGGAGAAGGTGGTGGGGGAGGAAAAGGGGAATTGATCACCATGGTCGACATATAACCCCCGATCAGGGGGACGGACAACAGAAAAGTGGGCGAAGGGAGACAGCAGTCGGTGTAAGACATAAAAAAAAAATAATTTATAAATTATCAATGGTTCATGAGGGAGGGTGGGGGGAGGGAGGAAATTAGCTGATACCAAGGGCATAAGTAAAAAGAAAATGTCTTGAAAATGATGATGACAACATATGTATAAATGTGCTGACACAATGGATGGATGGATGCATTGGGATAAGAGCTGTAAGAGCCCCCTTGAAATGATTTCAGAAAAAAAAATTGGTGAAATCAATTAATTTTGACAGTTTTTGTATGCTTATAATAGCCTAGAAAATAAAAATATTTCTAAGTAATTTAAGTTAGACATTGTATATTGTGTCTAATTTAAGGAATAAAGGTGGTTGTAAACATGAAAATTGTTTTTCCACAAATCTAAGACAATCCTTTTGCCCCCTTGGAATTGTCAAAAATTCTCTGTCATTAAGTCAACTCATGCCAAAAAGCAAGCAAACAACCAAATCAAAAGCAAGCTTGATTTGTAAGTAGAAAAAAGCTTTCTTTTTGACTGTTAAATCAAGCTTGGTTTTTAAATCAAGCCCTTCTTGATTTAAAAACCATAGGGGGAAAATTAGTTGTCCTTTGACTTTCAAAATTACATGGACTTGTTTAAATATAACATAAGTAAATAACTTGGAGAATTTGTTCGTGTCTCTTAGTAGCATCTAAAAGTACAGGAGGGCCTCAGTGTGAATTCCTATTTGCTTAGGAAACCTTCAACTCAACAAAAGTACCTTCCCAGAGCAGAAAGAAAAAAATACCTTCCCAGAGCAGAAAGAAAGGGACTTGGTGGATGTGTGTGTTAAGCACCAACTGTGAGCTACACAGTCAGTCATTCAAACCCACCAGATACTCTTCTAGAGGAATTTCTCAGTCTGCTCCCATGAATGATAGTCAGTTTTTAAATAAACATGCAAACTTTCAGGAATATTGAAAAACCAAACATTTACTTGGCACAAAAATGTAAATCTTTGAAAGAAGCTTAGAATAATTTATCTTTATTTCTTCAGAAATTATGTTCTGTGATAGAGATAACTCCTTTTTTGGGTAATTTACTGATATTGAATTGTGTTAATACATATTTACCATAAGTTAAAGCATATATACTTTTGTTTTTTAGAAAAAAGATCTTTATATTCCAGACTGCTAGTTAGTATGTCCATATTTTCTCTTTAAATAAATATATGAGGTATGCAATTTTAAAGCAGTACTTTAAACAATATCAATTGAAAAGGAATTTATTTGATATATTTGAATTTTTACTCATCTGACTAAAATTTAATAGTTTAATTTGAGATATTATAGCAATGTCAATGTTAAATACCATAAAACAGGAAATTGGGGTTATAGCCTCTACAGTAATAATGTTTTCTTCAATTACTCGTTTGAAGATTTAATCTATTCTTTTGGTAATCTGGCTTCAGAAACAAAGAGAATGAGGTTCACCTAGTAAAATGGTTTTGATAAAGCTAATAAGGTGTTATTTCTAAATAGATCATATTAAATTCCCGACATTTGGAATCTTCGTGCAGTCACAAAAGAGTTTACCAATAGGTTAAAACATTTAATTATTTTAATTACTAAATTGGTCATAACATTGTTTTTTTTTAAATCTAGCCACTTCTTTGTAAAGTTTTATTAAAATGTTTAATAATGTGATAGTTTGATATGATCATGACATCTAAAAAAAATAAAGTTGATCACTGTGTTTAAAGAAATTTCTTGTTTAAGATTTCTTCTGATTTTAAATCAATTTTTCTGTATTTCTACTAATGAATTTCCAGCAAGTATTTCACTTAAAATATATGTTAACCCAGAACACATTAGGTTTTGTTATCCACATAGAAGCTTTTATTATTGTGACTTGCTTTGCTGATATGATGAAAAATTTGACCAAAATTTCCAAAGGAAAATAGACTATATTGAACTTAGGGGAAAAGACTGATATTTTGATTTTCCTCTTACCAAGGCTAAATCACAATTTCCACAAAGGTGACAACCCCTAACACACTCAAACTGATTCAGACTCATGGCAACCCTATATAGGGTTTCTGACTATGTAAATCTTTACAGGAGCAAAGAGCCTTATTTTCTCTATTGTGGTGACCAGTAGTTTCAAATTGCTACCTTGCGGCTAGCAGTCCAATGTATGACTCACTGCACATACAGGGCTCCTTTCAGAAGGTGATGGGGTTCACACATTGTAACTGACATAAAAATTGTCAGGGACAGAAATTAACTCCTGGACAAACATATTACAATGAGTTTCAAATGGAGGGATAGTATGCATGTTTTAAGGTTCCATTTTCTAAATAGAAACAAATTATTTAAAAAATTTGTCTAATGGTTTACATATGCTTACTTTCAGATTACAAGCTTTTCTTGATAAGTTTAGCAATATTGTGACAGCAATGATTAGAGAAACAATTGAAGTCAGCTATAGTTTTACAAAGTAAAATGGTAGAATTCCTGCTAAGTCTACAAACTGTTTTATGTCTTAATAGATGAATGATTTTGTGTTCAAATTTATATACAACCTGAGGTTTTACAGAATGTAGCTGCTAATGGCACTCCTTTGGTGTAGATAAATGCACCATAGTACATATTAGTCTTAGTTCAGGAAATTTCAGGTCTTGGTTTTAAGGTTATTTCTGACAATTTGCCTAATATTATGGTTAATATTCTGTTCTCTGGCTTTTATGGAAGTTGAAGTAGTTCACACAGACTATTACCCCTAGGTGACCTTTAAAGTCTGAGTCTTCAAAAACTATCAAACAAAAAATAGCTGCCTAAGAGCTATTTTGAATTGAACAATGGTCCACAGAAACTAGTGAGACCAATAAAACTTCAATGAGTTTAAAGAAACAGACTTGAAAGAAATCGGACTGAGCATTTAAATTTAGGGTAGATCAGTAATCACTTTATTTGAAGTCTAAGACAATGTTACATGATACGCCTGTCTAATGGTCATGATTAGAATTATCATTCCCTTGTAACACCTCTTGAAAATGAAAAGAAGTCCAATAGTAGCTTGAGTCCAGTTGTTTGTTTGTTTGTTTCCAGGTTATCAGATGGTTCCTTCAATATGTTTTTGTCCCAGAGTTACCCTAACTTGCTATCATAGAAGCAAAATGTAAGATATTCTTATAGGTGATCAAAGAATTCCCAAGGAAATTCATAATCAGAGGATAAAACACACACAAAGACACCCCAAATAATCTCAGTATATTTAAGCCTAATGAAAATGACTGACATATGGTTGTCTTCTGAAATATAGTCAATTTATATGACCTTTCTAGCCATAATCCCGTATGCAATGTATTATAAATTCTAGCTTCTATGTCTATAGCTATCACCCCTTTTAGAGGAAGTTCTCTGGTATGCTAATGTACCGGAATAAGGTGGCATTGAATCTCCAATTTAGTAAAAGGTGTGGACCAAGTCAACGCCCTTTGCTTCCTGAGGAATATGGAATGTTAAATGATAAATCCTTCCATTAAAGTCATTTCTTGTGTATAAGAGCCATCTTAGAAGTGTCCACAAAACAAAATCCCAGGACAATCAAAATAAGAGCTATCAGCGTAGCTTGTTTAACATCTCTGCTTGAGAGGTGAAGACAAGGACTGGAGGCACCTGGGGTTGTAGCATGAAGATGAATGGAGCCAGGCTGAGCCCAGACAAGCAACAAGCAAGCCCTGAGAAAGAGCAGAGGCGCAGCGCTGAGACTATGAGACGGTGATTCAGAAAGGCAGCCTGGCTGCCTGGCGCACAGAAGAAGAAGCTAAGGGACCATGAGTTGAGAGGCTGAGAATGAGAAGAGACGTGGCTGCTGGATCAGAAAAGGTGCTGCTGTGGGCTGATGACTGTATTTATTTCCATTTACTGAACCTAATGAGCGGTAACCTGTTAACTTCTCGATTGTTGCTATTGTTAGGTGCCATTCAATCGTTTCTCATCCATAGTGCCCCTATGCACAAGAGAACAAAATGCCACCCAGACCTGCCTCATCCTCACAAGTCTCCTTATGCCTCAGCCCATCGTTGTGGCCGTCAATCCGTTTTATCAAGGGAATTCCTCTTTTTGACTGCCCCTCTCCTTTACCAAGCATGATGTCCTCCAGGGAATGCTCTCTCTTGACAGCATGCCCAAAGTATATTAGGTGAGATCTTGCCATCTTTGCCTCTAAGGAGCTCCTGGCCTTACTTCTTGCAGTAGAGATTGGTCCTTTTAGCTGTACATGGGGCTTTCAATATTCTTCTCCAATATCATGATTCAAATGCATCCGTTGTTCTTTGGTCTTCCTTATTCACTGTCCAAGTTTTACATGCATATATTGCAAGAGCAGATACCATGGCTTCGGTCAGGTGAACCTTACTAGTCAAAATAACATCCCAGCTCTTCTTTTTCTTTTCTGCCTTTATTATTTATCTATTTTCCTTGATTTTTTTAAAAAATCATTCTATTGGGGGCTCGTACAACTTTTATCACAATCCATCCATCCGTTGTGTCAAGCACATGTGTACATTTGTTGCCACCATCATTCTCAAAACATTTGCTTTCTGCTTGAGCCCTTGGTATCAGCTCAATCCGCCCCTCCCCATTCCCCTTCCCTCATGAACCCTTGATAATTTAAAAATTATTATTATTTTGTCATATCTTGCATTGTCCAACATCTCCCTTCACCCACTTTTCTGTTGCCCATCCCCCAGGGAGGAGGTCACATGTAGATCCTTGTAATTGGTTCCCCCTTTCCACCCCACCCTCCCTCCACCCTCCCGGGTATCGCCACTCTCAGCACTCGTCCTGAAGGCTTTTTCAATACACTAAAGAGCTCTTGTGGAAGATTTACCTAGTGCACTACTTCCTTTGATCTCTTGACTGCTTTCCACGAGAATTGATTGTAAATCCAAGCAAGACAAAATCCTTTAACAACTTCAAACTTTTCTCCATTTATCCTGATGTTATCTATTGGTCCAGGTGTGAGGATTGTGGTCTTCTTTTCATTGAGTTGCAGTCCATATTGAAGGCTATAATCCTTCATCTTCTTCTCCAAGTGCTTCTCCTTTCACCCAGCAAGGTTGTGTCACCGGCTTATCAAAAGTTGTTCGAAAGCCTTTGTGTAATGCTGCTTCTTCTTCATATTATCAGCTTCTCTGATTATTTGCCCAGCATACAGATTGGACAAATATGGTGAGAGGATACAACCCTGACACACACACACCTCTCTTGATCTTAAACCATGCAGCATTCCCTTGTTCTGTTTGCACAACTGCCTCTTATTCTATATACAAATTCAACATCAGCACAATGAAGTGTCCTGGAATTCCTATTCTTCTAAAGCTTACCCATGGTTTGATATGATCCAGCAAATTGAATGCCTTTGCATTGTTAATGAAACACAAAGAAACATTTTCCTGGTATTCTCTACTTTGAGTCCAGATCCATCTGACGTCAACAAGGATACCACTTGTTCCACATTCTCTTCTGAATCTGCCCTGAACCTCTGCCAGCTCCCTGTCAATGCTGCAGCCATAGTTTGATAATCTTCAGCAAAATTTTACTTGCATGTTATATTGATGATCGTGTTCTATAGTTTGAGTATTCTGTTGGGTCACCTTTCTTTGGAATGCATAGAAATATATGGGTCTTTTCCAGTCAATTATCCAAGTAGCCCCCTTCCAAATTTCCTAGTATGGAAGAGTAAGTTTCTAATGCTTCATCAGCTTGGTGAACATTTCCATTGATATTCTGTCATTTACTGGAACTTTTATTTTGATTTATGTCCAAGTTGAACTTCTTCCTTCAGCACCGTTGATTCTTGCTCATATGCTACTTTCTGAAATGATGAAATGGTGACCATTTCTTTTTGATAGTCCCTCTGTGTATCCTTTCCATTTTCTTTTGATGCTTTCTGCATCCTTCAATATTTTGCCCATAATCTTTTAATAATGCAACTTGAGGCTTGAATATTTTTGTTAGCACTTTAAATTTAAGATATGCCTTTAAGACATAGCGTGTTCTTCCCTTTTGATTTTCTAACTGTAGGTCTTTGTACTTTTCAGCTTAACATTTGATTTTGTCTTTTTAGCTGACCTTAGGGGTTTTCTATTCAGTTCTTTGAATTCATCATTTTTTCCATTTGCTTTGATTACTCTATGACTAAAAGCAGCAAATCCCTATAAGTATGTGTTTTGTTTGTGAGTTATATGTGGCCATTGGAATGTATTATTGAACACAGCATAGAAATAGAGTGCCATGAGAGAAACTTTTGATGCCTCTGTCCTGTCACAGAAAACACTCTCTCCTTGTCCTAAACTATACTTTTTCTCTAGTAATGATCCCACAGAACTCATGATTACAGGATTTCTTGCTAAAGTGAACAGATTAAAATGCAAGTAAGAAATTATCTGGATGTAGGTGTTCAGTCCGGACATGTTGCAAGTTCTTTCAAGGCTCCTAATAAATGCCCAAAGAGCATTCCACTCCAATGTAAGCCTCAACCCAAAGTTCAAGTTCCATAGGTCAGTGAAGCGGACATCCTGAAGTGTGTACCCAGAGGCACTCCACTCCACAAGCCCACCTCCTGGCCAAAAGCAACCAGTTTTACTTGCTCTGTGGGCTAAGTGCGCTACACTGTTTCATGGCCTGGTTCATACACTGGCTCCTGGTTCGGTTGCTGCCACTGCTCCTCTGTTACTCTTTGAAGTCAAAGCTGTCTTCTAAATCGGAAAGGATTCCTAGTACACAATCGCAGGGTCCAGAAGACACGCCCACCACTCTTGCTGGTAGTAAGATTACCCTCCTGCAGCTCATGTGGTTCATTTCATACCCAAGAGTGTATAGATTTCTAATCAATTTGGACTCATTGTTATTGTCTTACATGCTTTTAGGTCCCATAGACTAATAGTTTTGCCCTCCTAAATGATGCACATTATTGCTTTGTGTCCATCCCTCATTGTTTGCAAAGTAGTTTTGATATATCACTGCTTTATGATTTTTGTAAGTTTTGACTGCATTTTTTCTATTTTTTCTCATTAATATTTAAATATGTATTGTTGACAACTCTCATGATGCAATTATTATTAGAATGATCAATGGTCACTGCCAGGGTCAGCTAGAGGTCTGCACGACGTATCTTGCTATCTTGTGTTTGTGGCTCCCTCTGTTGTGGTGGCAAACCACTTGGGAGAAACTGGCAAGCTTTTCTCCATGGGAAAAATGCCTGGCCACATAGACTTTAAACACATAACATTTGGGCACTGCTCCAAGACACCACCTGTCTTCCAGTTTGTCCTACACCGGAGCTAAGCCACACCTGGATTTCTTGGTCTTTTAATGTTTATTTGTTTGAGGTGTGTGTGTGTGTCTTTTCTTTGTCTTCTTTTTGATCTTTAGGGATAAATCCATTTTATGAGACTAGGCGGTTTTCTCCTCTTCAGTTTGAAGACAAGGACCATTTCCTCCTTTTTGTGAGGTGGCTAAGTCACTCACACAGCCTGACAGGGTAGGCAGAGGGGGACTCACTCATTGGAAATGATGCCTGATGACTCCGCCTACTCATAGTCTGAGGAACAGAAAGTCAAGGTGCACCTGGGTCATGAAACACGTAACTGATGGCCAGCGCCCCTTACTCAGAATGAACTCTGAGACACAAAGATGGGCAAGGCTGCCTCTGAGAGTCCCATTGAGAACACCTTCATTCCATTAACAGCAGCACATAGTGACCACCACATAAAGGCCCCAGCTGAGGGCAAGGAATTTCCAACCTTTTCTGTGTTGGCTATAGCCACTTAGAGGTGTGTCTCTTGCTTCAAGTCTTTGTTTGGTCATATCTTCATACTTCTTTATCATTTAGGCCCCGTACCCTAAAAAAGCGTTCTTTCCTCTTCTGTGAATTTTGCAACTGTGTCTCTGAGTCTTAGAAAGTTATTCTTTAAACTGTGTAATATTGTATCCTAGACCACCAATTGTGGAAGGTTTGGAGACCTGAGATTCTAATTAAGGAGCATGTGAGTCTCCAGGAGGCAAGTATATATGTGAATATCTTAGAAATAGCCTCAGAATAGAGGTTTATAAAACTTTCAACATGGGGGGAGCGGGGAGGGAGGGGAAAAATGAGGACCTAATGTCGGGGGTTTAAATGGAGAGAAAAGGTTTTGAGAAGCGATGTACAAATGCGCTTTACACAATTGATGTGTGTATGGATTGGGATAACAGTTGTATGAGCCCCTAATAAAATGTTAAAAAACAAACAAACAAACAAAAACTTTGAACATCATACTTAAACCTTGCTTAAAGGACACAAGATAAGGAGAGTGCTTGGGAGCACAAAATGCTACATGAGTGATAATACATTCTAGTAAGTAGCAGCAATATCATAGTCTTTTAAAGGAAAAAGTGAACCTAAAATTATTTCATGATTAGTTTATAACTGATCAGTTCAAGTAATTGTTAATATTCAGATTAAGTAAATTAAGCCAGTGGAAATGGTTGATAAAAGATTGCTAATAAGGAGAAGCCACAAAGCCCATATGGAAGAAGCACAGCAGCCTGTGTTATCATGAGGTATCAATGGGTATCAGGCATCTAAGACCCAGAACAAAATCATACCCAATGTGATGGGGTGGGGGAGGGGGTGTTGATTGGGGTGTGGACCCAAAACCCATCTGTAGACAATTGGACATCCTCTCGCAGAAGGGTCATAAGGACGGGATGAGCCAGTCAGGGTATAGGATAGCACGGATGAAACATACAGCTTTCCTCTAGTTCTTTAATGCTTCCTTTCCCCCCACTATCATGATCTCAATTCTACCTTACAAATTGGATTAGACCAGAACATGCACACTGGTACAGATAAGAGCCCCCGCAACACAGGGAATCCAGGATAGATAAACCCCTCATGGCCAACAATGGGAATAGAGATACCAGGAGGATTAGGGGAAGCTGGGGGAAAAAGAGGGGAATAGATCACAAGGATCAACCTATAACTCCCTCCCATGGGGGACGAACAACAGAAAAGTGGGTGAAGGGTGAAAGAGGATTATGTAAGATATGAAAATAATAATCTACAACTTATCAAGGGTTCATGAGGGAGAGCAGGTGGGGAGGGAGTGGGTAAACAAGGAGCTGATATCAAGGGCTCAAAAAGAAGAAAAATGCTTTGAAAATGATGATGGCAACAAATGTGCTTGACACAATGGATGAATGTATCGATTGTGATAAGAGATGTAAGAGCACCCAATAAGAGTATTTATAGTAATAAAAACAAGATTGCTAATAGATCACTCCAACTATTTTTCAGAGATACTAATGAGAAATGATAGTCTGGCAACTTAAGTTCCATTTTAATCTGAAACTTCTAAGCATTGTGTTTTAAGATTTTTCCTGTTGTCTAACATTCTTCTGAATTGTAGTTTACCTTGTTTTCTTGTTGGTTTTTAATTTTCTTACATAATTCTTTCAAAAATGTGGGAAACAAAACTGGGAAGAGTATATGTGAACAAATTCTCTATGCTCATATATAAGAAGTCTGGGAGGCAGACTCTGGAGGAGAAGGGCCTTCACATTTGTCAGTTGGATATGATTCCCATTCACAGTTTCCTGATGAAAAATGATCCCCATAATATCCCCTCATAGTCTCATAGTAGTGCTACTCTGATGCTTCTTCTAAGCAAGCATGTGATTTCTTACTATACACTTGAAGATCATCTGTTTGCAGATTATCAGCCATTGAGAGTATAGACCCTATTGTCTACCCCTACCTAAGTATGGCCCACTCCCTTCTGATAAGGATTATAGATAATTTTCCTGGAAAAGAGCTCAGGACACCTAAAGTCATATCAGCTCAGTAATGTCCAAGGTTAAGGCTCCATATCAACTTTAGGACCTTCTCACCTCGTATGTATGTGCCTTCCTGTCACATGTATGCCCCTAGAACCTCTTCTTCCTGTTACCTGTACACCTCTAGCACTTGCACTTCTTGTTACATATTATGTATGATGTGGCTTGCATGGCTGGAGTTTATATAAACCTGTTAGAGAATACCTTTGACTCTTTCTCTGTTTCCAGACTCCATGGAAGAGGTGAGTTCTTACATGTCTAATTTGGTGTTTCTTTAATTACCCTTCAGTTACACAACTGACTCTGAGGACCCATGCAGTTGCAGAAGTTGGTCCCACATACAAAAAAATTATATATATGTATATTACTATTGATTAACCATGACAATATCAGGTTATCTCAACTACAGATAGGCTTTTGTGTTGTGCACTGGATAAGACATTTAACACCCTCCCCTCCCCCAACCCCCTGATAATTTATTAATTATTATTATTTTATCATATCTTACCCCATCCAATGTCTACCTCACCCACTTCTCTGCTGTCCGTCCCCCAGGGAGGAGGCCACATGTAGACCTTGTCCTCTGTTCCCCCTTTCTCCCTCTCCTTCCTTCCACCCTCCCGCTATCGCCACTCTCTCCACTGGTTTTATCTGCACTGCAAAGTCACAGAAACATAACAGGCAGGATTTCTAGTGCAGACTTCGGTGGTGGTGTTTTCCAGGAATGAGGAAGTAAGCACACGGGGTGTGGCAATGCATTGGGTTTCTTTTTCCAAAGGTTTCAATCGCCTATTAGGTTTTCCTTACAGCATAATCAATAAAAGACAGGTAACATATTTTTGGTATTCTCACATTTGAGTCAATATCTATTTGATATCAGCAATAATAGCCCTTGTTCCATATCCTCTTAAGAGTTCTAGAAATCTTGATTCTCTTGGATGGGCCCCCAAGTTCAGGATAGTAGTCCTTTTGGTAAATCCAATATAAGTCTATTTTGTAGGAATTTTTTGGGGGGTAAACAATCAACGTTCATAGAAGCATCATTCAAGAGATCCAAAGAAGCATTACGTTAGGTAAATCTTCAACACAAGTGGTCTTTAGAGTATTCCAAAGCAAGGATGTTACTTTGAGACTAAGGTTTACTTGACCCGCGCAAACCATGGATCTTCGGTTGTGTAATATGCATGCAAAAGTTGACCATTGAATAAGGAAGACTGAAGAATTGATACATTCGAATCACGGTGTTGGAAAAGAATATTGAAAGTACCAGGAACCACTGAAAAGACAGGCAAATGTGTCTTGGAAGAAATATGATCAGAGTATTCCTTAGAGGCAAAGATGGCAAGACGTTTGCTTATATATTTTGAACATGTCAGAAGAGACCAGTCCCTGGAGAAGGACATCCTGCTTGGTAAGATGGGAGGTGAGTGCAAAAGAGGAAGACCCTAAATGAGGTGGAGTTACACTGTAGCGGCAACAATGGACGCAGGCACAGGAACAGCTGCCAGGGTGGCGTAGGAGCTTGCCGTGTTTCCTTCTGCGTAGACTCACTGCGCAGACTGTGGGTTGGAACTGACTCGATGTAGATGGCACTAACAATAACATTTCGACATGTTAATTTAAGAGTAATACATTATTCACTTTCTTTTATTCATTTATAGACATAATTATCCCAATATTTTCTTTTTTTAATCGTTTTATTAGGGGCTCATACAACTCTTATCACAATCCATCCATACATCAATTGTGTAAAGCACATTTGTACATTCATTGGCCTCATCATTCTCAAAACATTTCCTCTCCACTTAAGCCCCTGGCATCAGGTCCTCATTTTCCCCCTCCCTCCCCACTCCCCCCTCCCTCATGAGCCCTTGATAATTTATAAATTATTATTTTGTCATATCTTTCCCTGTCCGACGTCTCCCTTCACCCACTTTTCAGTTGTCCGTCCCCCAGGGAGGAGGTCACATATAGTTCCTTGTAATTGGTTCCCTCTTTCCAACCCACTCGCCGTCTACCCTCCCAGTATCGCCACTCACACTACTGGTCCTGTAGGGATCATCCGCCCTGGATTCCCTGTGTTTCCAGTTCTTATCTGTAGTGTACATCCTCTGGTCTAGCCAGACTTGCAAGGTAGAATTCGGATCATGATAGTGGGGGCGGGGAGGAAGCATTTAGGAACCAGAGGAAAGTTGTATTTTTCATCCTTGCTACATCGCACCCTGACTGGCTCATCTCCTCCCTGAGACCCCTCTGCAAGGGGATCTCCAGTGGCCTACAAATGGGCTCTGGGGAGTGCGGAATATTTTCAAATACATAACCATGCGATTCCCTGTATCAAATTTCCAGTGTATTCAGTATGATCTCTCAGAGTAACTAAATTTGGCACAGTCGGTGTGTTCAGGATTATCAATCCAGGGTGAATTTTTGAGCTTTGAATTATTTAAAAGAATTATAGTCCTGACTTGATGCTCCAGGGTTTCAAAAAAATTGTTAAACTGTCTACTGCTAGTTTAACATTAGTCTCTGTTGAAACCTTCTCAGATGTAACTAAGAAGATAGGCCTTGTCATTTGCTTCTGAGCATTGTCCGGAGTCAGAATCATCTCAATGGCAACTAATAACTACATGTTTGGCCCAGCTAATACATTTTGAATATTCGGGCTGATAAGAATAGACTTGTTTGTTTGTTTTTATTAGTTTAGTTTCCATTTCTTCCTGGTTCTAGTCCAGAGAAGGGATGGGACAAATGGTGAATCTTTCCATTGAGTAGAACTGTGGACTTCCCACTAGCTGGAGGTGTGGCTGGTTTCACAGCACATATTCTGAAATGTGTTTATTCAAATCTATAGGAATGAATATCCTTGCGCTTTCTCTTTTTCAAGCCCCCAAATCCAGTATTCCCTACATATAAAATCAAAATGGTTCTTGCTACCGGGAACATCAACTTCCAACTGGTTTCATTTAGTTGAGCAGCTAACAGAAGTTAGCAACGTAGATAATAGATCTCTTTCATATTTTCTCCCTGACAGCAAATTTCCGCATTATAATATTTACAAATAATTTCAACCAATGGCTGTTTTTATAGGTTAACACTTTCACAACATCATTCACTAGGAGGATTACTTGGGAAATAAATTATACCCCCAAGAGTCTAGCTTCTCATTGGTAATCGGAGGATAAAATAATGTCATGGTTGGTAGGTGAGTCAGTTCCGACAACTAGGCCCCTGTGCACAACAGAACACAGTGCTTCTGTGTCCTGAGCCATTCTCACCATTGCTTTAATTCCCGGCCCATTGTCTCGGCGATGGTGTCAATCCATCTTCTTGAGGGCCTTCCTTTCCGTCACTGCCACTCTGCTGTACCAGACCTGGTGCTCTCCTCCAGGGACTTGTTTTTCCTGACAACGGTCCAATGCATGTAAGATGAAGTCTCGCCATCCTTGCCTCTGAGGAGCACCCTGGCCAGACCTCTTTCAATATAGTCTCATTTGTCCTGGTAGCAGTCCAAGATACTGTCAATACCTTTTGCCAGCACCGCAAGTTAAGGCATCAATTCTTCCTTTGTGCTCTTTTTTTTCCCCCCTCAAAATAATGTTGGGAACATGGAAAAATTACATGCCAATGTTTACCATATTTTTATCAGAATGACATCACATTAGATTAATTTCCTTATAAGTACACTCATTCCGTTGATTATTTTGCACATATTTAATAGATGCTTATCTTTTCAGTCCTAGTATCAATATTTTCCCCTCTGTGTGCTCTCTAAGCTGCTCATTCCTTATTTCCAAGTTTAGATTTTTTTTCCTTTGCCAGAGGAAAGCGGAGTCAGTGAATGTGTAAGTATGTCAGCGCTGGCAGGGGCCTCTACACAGCTGGTCCAGCACCCAAGGCTGGATTGGGGCAGGTCCATGTGGCTTCTGCTCAGGGATGTCTTGCAGGAAGTGAGCCTTGACGGCTGAAGCAGGAAACTGGCTAAGGCAGCTGCACTCAGGTCCAACCGTCAGAAAGCAAGAGACCTGAGAACTAGAAAGGCGAGACTCACCAAGCCATTTATCCCTCCCCCCTTCAAATAATCCCACATGCATTTGTTGGCCAGATTGGCACAATAAACTAAGTACCTCAGGCTCAAACATCAGAACAATTTTGAGGATGGCTCAGGACCAGGCAGTGTTTCGTTCTGCTACACATGGAGTCTCTATGAGTCAGAACCGACTAGATGACACCTAACTGCAACAGCAATGTTTTAGGCAGCTAGTAATATAATATATTCAAACTGATGCATGTATATTGCTTGATTTTATTTAATCATTGAAGAACATACGCAAGGTTAGTATTGTTAATCATGGCATATAGTGGTTAAACAATTTAACCAAGGTGATGAAGCCTATTCATGATACAATAAAGATGAATTTCCAGGTTTAGCTTACACAAAGCAGTGGCGTTTCCCCTTGACACCAGAGGTTCGACTGTTACTAGTTTCCTGTTCAGTAGACACTTGAGTGTGCCTGGAAATAGGTTTGGTTGTTAGCACTGGGAGAGGGGCATGACTAGCATTTGGTAGACAGATGCCTAGGAGGCTCCAAAGCATTCTATAATGCAGATAATGCGCTTCGTTCCAATGCCTTACTGGATACCTAAAACAAATAGTGGCAAGGTTAAATAAACTGTATTACATTCTGTCACCAGAACTGGCTAAAAGTGTCTTATGTTAAAGATATGTGAGAAGAGTTCTATTTCAATAGCTTCTTTCCCATGGAAAATAATTGTTTCATAAATAAATATGTTCCTAGAGGAGATTTTAACACTAAATGATTATTTTCTTATAAACTCTTCTATTTACAAACCTAGAAAGTGTGTTTATAAGGCTGATATTAAATTATTCTCAATACATTTTGCAATAAATGGGTTCGGGATGATATCGAACTGACTACACTACACTAGTAAGACGGAGCTTCCAGCTTCTCGCCAGCACCAGGCCTGACAAGCTTTCACCTTTCATGTTTCTTTATTATCTACTAGCATCAACTGCTCCTCCCTCAACCCTCTACTTTTATAGTGGCTTCAATAATGTGTTACCATGGCCACACAGAACTCACAGAAAATATTCACATTTAGGGGTTAATATAGAGAAGTTAATAGTTCACCACAAGCCAGGATAAGAACATTTTAAGATCCGGTTATTGGTTCACAGAAATACCTCTCCTTAGCCAGTAGCTACGTATCTCTCTAGTTGTTGGCCTCTCAGTCATGCGGTCCCTTGGCCTCACTGCCATTGTGGAAAGAAGAAGGCAGTCTTGTAGTCTCTGCTGCTTCTCTGGTCTGTGCCATCGTCTTCTTGTGGAAGACTCTTGGTGTGGCTTCTTTGCTCTGTTTTATGATCTTTGAACCCAAAACTCTGGTGCCACTTTACGCAGAGATCTCAAAGTTCTTTGTTGCTCTTTTTTCCTTGATGGCCTTGGGAATTCTCTCTCTGTTCTTGCTTCTGGGATGGCTCATTCTTCCAGCCTGGGGAGTGGCCACAAAACCTGACCAATTTCCCTGTGTAAGCGTTTCACACACCCTATTTGCTGGTTCCCGCTCGATCATTTGGTAGGAGTTAGAGAGACGTGGATAGAAGAGCCATATTAAGACATTTTACTCCATAGCATATTCTTGTCAAGCTTACTCATTGCCCTTCAGCCAATGCTGACTCACAGGATGCTCTAAGGACAAAGATTTCTGAGACTGTCTGTCTTTACAAGATTAGAGAGTATCTTTATCCTGAGGAGAGGCTGGTTTCAAACTATTGACCTTGCGGTTTTCAGACCAACTCATAACCACTATATAACTAGGGCTCCTTCACATAATCCTTATGTGGGTCCAAATGCAAGGCATTTTCAAGTGATATGTCCATTATAATGCTGCTGGACATGCAGGTGATATATGATCAGTTTTATTCCAAACACAATGAGTTTTTTAACAAATGAAAGGCTGTAAATAAATCCTTTCAGTAATGCATGTCTCCTTGTCCCATTGTCATTTTGTGATCTCAGTGACCCTATGAACAACAGAACACAACATTGCCCATCCCTACACCATCCTCTAAAAGGTGATGCTTGAGCCCATTGTTACAGCCTTGATGAGGACCTTCCCTTTGTCATTGCCCCTCGACTTACCAAACAAGACCCTTCCCAAGGGACTGGTTGTTTCTCCTGACAACATGTCCAAAGAACTGAAGGCTGCGTCTCACCATCCTTGCCACTAAGGAACACTCTGGTCAGACTTATTCCAAGACAGACTTGATTTCTTTTTCACAGTCCAGGATACTTTCAACGTTGTTCTCCAGCACCACAATTAAAATGTGTCAATTCTTCTTCAGTCTTCCTTATTCAGCATCCAATTTTCATACATGTATGAGACAATGGAAAATACCAGGTCTTGGGTCAGGCATACCTTATCCTCAAAATAACATGTTTAGTTTTTATCATTCTAAAAAGGTTTAGTACAACAAATTTACCCAACGAATACTGATTGTGGATCCAAGCAAGACAAAACCCTTGACGACTTCAATCTTTTCTCATCTGTCTTTTAATGCATACAAATTCATATTAATGCAATGGCATTTAAAGTCATAGAATTTGATGAATCTATCTAGGAATAAATTATCGATAGGCATAACCGAGAGCAGATATCTCAGTCTCAAGAATATTCATGTAAGGACTTTTCATATAAATACTTTTATAAATACATACTGATGAAGATCAAGGATTGTAATCATCAGTAAGGAATACAACTCAAGGTAAAAAGCAAAATATTCACAACTGGGCTAATCGGTACCATCTGATAAATGAAAAAAGATTGAAATTGTCAAGGGTTTTGTCTTGCTTGGATCCACAATCAGTGTCCATAGAAGCAACAGTCAAGAGATCCAAAGGCGTGTTGCATTGGGTAAATCTGTTATACAAAAACTTTTTAGAATGTTGAAAAATAGACATGTTATTTTGAGGATAAGGTATGTCCGACCCAACATCGTATTTTCAATTGTCTCATATACGTATGAATATTGGACACTGAATAAGGAAGAATGAAGAAGAATTCACACATTTGAATTGTGGTGCTGGAGAAGAATGTTGAAAGTATCATACACTGTGAAAAAGAAAACAAGTCTGTCCTGGAATAAGTGTGACCAGAGTGTTGCTTAGAGGCAAGGATGGTGAGCCGCAGTCTTAAGTTCTTTGGATGTTTCATTGTTGCTACACTGCACCTGACTGGCTGGTCTCCTCCTCGTGACCCTTCTGTAAGAGGATGTCCCGTTACCTTCAGAAGGGCTTTGGGTCCTCAATCTGCACTCCTCCTCATTTACAATGATATGATTTTTTGTTCTTTTGATGCCTTATACCTGATCCCTTCAACACCTTGTGGTCACACAAGCAGGTGTGCTTCTTCCATGTGGGCTTTGTTGCTTCTGAGCTAGATGGCTACTTGTTTACTTTCAAGCTTTTAAGACGCTAGATGCTATGCCTTTTGATAGCGGGGCACCACCAGCTTTTAAGCATAATAAACATAATCCTTGCCACTAATTTTGGATCACTTGTTATTCCCTTGCCCCTGCATTGGATCACAGGGTTTTTTTTTGTTTGTTTTCTCCCTGGAATACTGGTGTAGCCTTCTAACTGGCCTCCCTTCCTGCCTGAAATTTATTTTCTACACATGTCAAAACAAGCTAACCAATGACGAGCCATTTTAGTAAGAATAAAACTCACATCACTTTTCATTGTTCAGGATTTGATTCTTGTTCATTTCTTCATTTCAACTCAAGTCACTCTGCACTCCCAGGGCCCTATTTAAAAAAAAATCATTTTATTGGGGGGCTCGTACAACTCTTATCACAATCCATACAAACACCCATTGTGTCAAGCACATTTGTACATTTGTTGCCATCATCATTCTCAAAACATTTTCTTTCTACTTGAACACTTGGTATCAGCTTCTTATTTTTCCCCTTCCTCCCCGACCCTCCCTCCTTCATGAACCCTTGATAATTTATAAATTTTTTTTTTCTTATCTTACACTGACCAATATCTCCCTTCATCCATTTTCTGTTGTCCATCCCCCAGGGAGGGGTTTATATGTTGATTATTGTGATCAGTTCCCTCTCTCTTCCCCCACCTTCCTCTTACTCTCCTGGTATGGCTACTTTCAGTATTGGTCCTGGGGGCTATATCTGTCCTGTATTCCCTGTGTTTCTAGCTCTTATCTGTACCTGTGTACATGTTCTCGTCTAACCAGATTCGTAAGGTAGAATTGGGGTCATGATAGGAAATATTGAAGAACTGGAGGAAAGTTGTATGTTTCATCGGTGTTATGCTGTATTGTGACTGGCTCGTCTCCTCCCAGCAACCCTTCTGTAATTGGATGTCCAATTGCCTACAAATGTGCTTGGGTCTCCACTCCCTACTCTCTCTCATTCACAGTGATATGATTTTTTTTGTTCTGGGTTTTTGATGCCTGATACCTGGTCCTATCGACACTTCATGATCACACTGGCTGGTGTGCTTCTTCCATGCAGGCTTTGTTGCTTCTCAGCTAGATGGTTGCTTGTTTTTCTTCAAAGCTTTAAGACCATAGGCACTGTATTATCTTTTGATAGCTAGGCACCATCAGCTTTCTTCACCACATTTGCAAACATTTGTCTTCAGTGATTGTGTCGGGAAAGTGAGCATCAGGAAATGCCAGGCTAATAGAACAACATGTTCTTGTGTTGAGGGAGCACTTCGATTTCACAAGTTCTGTGGGCATTAAAATAGGGCCCCTCAAGTACTCCCAGGGCCTCGTTTTAACACTCACAGAACTTGAGAAATCAAATATTTGTTTTAAAAAAGTAAGAAGATAAAATTTGGCAGGAGAACCGCAATAGTGAAGAATATATAGGGCAGAAATAAGAATATTTGGGAAATAAAGATGAATGAAAAATATAATAAATGAAGATTGTGGTATATAATTATTTTCCTTTGCCTTATAAATTCTTCCTGGAAACTGGGATCACCCTGTAAGATAGAGTAGACCATACCTATAGTTTCCAAAACTGGAAATCTTTGCAGAAGCAGACTGCCACAACGTTTTTCCTGCTGCATGGCGAGTGAATTCAACTCACTGTTGCTTTGCCTAGCATCCTAGTGCTTGATCCAAGGACTCCCTATTGGACTGTGTCATTGCTACTGATAGACGCTAGCCAGGGGATGCTGACTCATAGAACCCTGTGCCTAATAGAAAGAAATACTGCTAGGTCCTTTGTCATCCTCCTAAATACCACCCTTGCAAGCCCAGGATTGCTGTCACTGTGCGAGTACATCTCTTTGTGGATTTTCCTATTTTTCACTGACCGTCTATCTACCCCTGTGTGCAGATTCTAGTCATAACCTCTCGCTCTTTTTCACCGACTGTATCAAGGTTCATGTTATTCTCCGGGGACTTTTTCTTGCTGATAATACGTTTAAAGTACTCTACTGAAAACCATGCTCATTGAGGCCTACTTAGAGTCGCCCTACAAGGTTGTTCAGGACAGGGTTTAACTGCCTTTGTGAATTTCTGAGAATGGAAATCTTTACTGGAGTAGAAAGCTCTGAGCTTTCCTGTGGAACTGCTGGTGGTTCTGAAATACTGACCTTGTAGTTAGCAGCCCAGCGCATCAACAGTAGCTACCCGGGGTCCCACAAAGTGCTGCGCAGGAACATAATTTATTAATTAACCTATGTTGATGTGATTTTTATCTCTATTACTCCACAATACCTCACACACTAGTTGCTGAAGAAGAAAATGGTAGTTTAGATCTACACTAATTACACGATCCTGTCTGTCATGGAACTTTCACTTTTCTAATTTTGAAAAATGAAACAACAAAATAATGTTTCGTCTTGAAAATGTTGTAGCAATTGCCAATCTGGGGAATTCTATTCCCTCTGTGGTTGGTGCCCCTGGAGAGAAGCTGCTGATGAGAGTTGAGTCAACACATTTTAGGAAAAGGATCTAACGAACACTTCTCTCATGCTACAGTTATGAGAGAGCAAGACCTCATTTTCTGTTACAACTCCAAAGCGACAGGTGCAGCAGTTCTTTATATTTATAAATAAAGATGAGAGCAGCACCCCACTGCTCATGCTATTATGAAATTCGTTCCTCTAAGATGCTCGTGGTTCCTTGACTTCCTGCGGAGCTTCCCAGCGTGACTTGCAATGAGTATTGGAAGTAGTGTGGCATTTGTTTAGAGACTTCTTTTTAGTGATAAGGTTCCTGTCATCTAAAACTTTAGAAGAATTATTCTTACTACATATATACGAACTGTTTCTGAAACATGCTAAAATAACTTAGATATGGTTTAAATAAAATGAACTATAGCCTTAAGATAAATTTCTAGGCATGTTAGTTTCTTCTTAGACTTTTATTTAAATAGGATGCAACGTCAAAACAGCTTGACCTAATCAGTAACACGTAAGATTTTTATCTGATATATTGTTCCTGAGCCAAGAGAAAATACTGAGAGATATCTTTCTACATTTATGAAATACCAATAATTAGAAATTATTTACGAACATAATTTCTAAGTTTCAATTATTAAACAGGTCTGAATAGCTGTGGAAATATATTCCTCAGGCTCAGAAGACTATGCAATCAACAAAACTTATTGTGCTCAAATTCTATCATCACAGATATTAAGGCTGAAACATAGCTTCTTTATAGAAATCTTGATAGAATTTCATAATTTAGTGTACATCTAACCCAGAATGCATCATGGTAAAACTTTATGGCGTTTGTAAAATTCTTTTTTTTTTATGGAAAACCTTGTTTTTAGAGAACAATGTAGAGTAGTTTTCGTCAGGCAGAAGCAGAGTTGGTGGGGTGGGCGAGTGGAAGAATGCCCGGAGCTAGTGCAAACATGTCAAGAACGCTGCGAGAGGCCAGTTCTCTTCTCCACTTTGTTGGCCTTCCAGCCCAGGTGCAGAAGGATAACCATTACAGATAACTTTGAACACTGTAGCTTAGTGCGGGATCTGCAGACAACAAAGTTGCAGGGGAAAGCTCCCCAGCTACAACCTCCCTCCAGACCTGGACTATAAAACTCTCCACCTCTCTCCTGGATGGCGTGACTTCTCTGGCCCCCAATTAGGGACCTGTGAACCTTGCCCAGGAGTTCTGAAATAAACCTTTGGAACGGGTTTCTGCCTTTGCTTGCTTTCTTTCTTTATGTTGCCAAATCTACCTTGCAGTTTTCATAATATTAGCCAGATTTATTTTGTATTCACATGTCTCCTGCAATATTAGAGAACCTCAGAAATAAGGTAGCCTTTTAGAATCCAGAAATTCTTTATCTATGACAAATTATGAAGAGAATATAGAAAATTGTATACATTTAGTGAATTCTAAAAGTATTAATTTACAAAAGATGATGGAGAAAGGTATATCAGTAACAAGAGTGTAAGACAGAGACTCTCAGCCAAGACCCTCTTATGCAGGAAGAGCAAAACTGTCATCAAAACTAATGACATCTAAGCCAGCTATGTCAATAAGTTTCCATTATTTTGTTATTTAGCGCGCTTGGCTACTAAGCAAAAGGTTGCCCATTCTAATCCACTAGAAAGATTTGGTAATCTACTTCCACAGAAATTACAACCAAGAGAATCTTTGAGACAGCTCTGTTTTGTGGGATAGGGATGAGGTGGGACTGACTGGATGACAGCTAACTGCTACAGCAACAGTATTATATAATCATGTGTGATAAATATAACTACAAACACACCTGTGATATAGTATGTATATTATTTTAAAAATGAGAGCCAGATTTGATATTCCTACTCGAATCAATGTATTTAAATTCAAGGATTTTGATCTATCTTGTTTCTAGAACGTCTCAAATTCTGTCCATTCTCAAGACTTATCAACATTGAGTTTTATATAAAATTTAATTAGATAAGTCATAGTAACTTATTTCTACGATCAAAAAAATCTATTGACCATTGGGCTTCCAACTGCAAGGTCAGTGATTCCAACCTGCCAATAGTTTCACTGCAAGAGATGCAGGTATCTGTGCATACGAAGACTAACAGTGTCTGAAAGTTCATAACCCGCACAGCACAGGTGGGTTTCTTTGGTATCAGTGATGTTGTAAACTTCCATTTTTCATGCCAAAACCCAAACCCATGCCAACAAGTAGCTGTCAATTCATAGTGGCCATTTGTGATAGGGTAGAACTGCCGCCATAGGACTCTCTAGACTGCACATGTGTAGGAGAGCAGATTGGCACATCTTCCTCCCTCAGAGTGGGGACTGTTGCCAACCACCAGCTCCTTTGGGCGAGTAGCAGAGCCTTGCAACCACTGCATCCCCAGACTTCCCTATTTTTCACAGTCATTGCTAACTTGCATTTGCTTTACAGGTTCATCTCTTTATCATTTTTATTTCAAAATGTTAAATTTGTTACATAAATTTACTGATGAAAGAAAATTTAAATATCTCATGGCTATTATATATTATCTACAATTCATTAACTCCTTAATTCATTTTATAGAGTTACCTACTAAAGGATTTTAACTATTAATTTTTTGATTTAACCATTTAACTATTAAAAGATTATATATATGCATACATTTTAAGAAATATATTATGATGCTTATGTCTTAAACCTAAGACATAGAAAAAAGAATTTTAGAGAACTATTTACTTTAGCCCAAATTATTGATATTTTGTTCAAATATTACTTATGTGCTTCAAACAAAGGAGGAGTCTCTTTCCCAATATAATTAGTGATAATTTGCTGAATTGTAATATTTGGTTTTTTAAAAAGTATTTAATCACCATTTTTTGTCCGCTGTGTCTACATATCACTTTATCAGGAATTATCATGAGATGATAAAGGGAAGTATATAGAGCATTTTCTCTCTCTTCTTCATTACCGTGAATGTCAAAATAATAAAATCAATTTGCAAGCAGTATTATAACCTATAGAGTACACAAACACTGAAAAATAATTTTATTTCCCCCTCAATTTAAGAGCATGGGTCTAAGGGATCAGTGAGTTATCAGCATATTACTTTTTACAGAAATTTGAAAGTAAACTGAATACCAAAGATAGAAGTGCATTGAAGAAAAAGGTTATTTATGCCAGATTGAAGTTATAATGAGTAATAGAGGGGAGGAGGTATATGTGAAAATGAAAGGTAAAAAAAATAAACCATTAGACACATTAAATATTATGCAGTACATTTTTATGAGCTGATAATATATTCTATATTTCCTCTATGATTATTAGTATCATATATAGATTTTTAGGTGAAATAACATATTTATAGTTGATTTTTTTACTCAATCAGTAATAGCAATTTTATAATTCTATGTAAAATATCTAATTCAAATAGTAGACAAAGTATCTATGCTTAATAATATTTTCTTTGCATTCAGGTTTGAATTTTAGTACAGGAAAGTAAATTTTTATAATACCTAACTAATATTGAGGAAAAGAACATATATTGGGATATCAGATAAAGTTAGTTTTTACTGTAATATTATTTAACTACTTGCTTTCCTACTAATACATTCATGTGGAGCCCTCAGGTAGAATACATGATGGAAATGCTCATGCTTTATACTGCATACTTAACATTGTGCGTGTGTATATGACTGTCAAAAGAGCTTATCATTAAAAAAGACAAAAACATTGCACTGAAGTAAATCAACCTTTAAGGAAAAACAAGAAGAACATAATTTCATGTGATTAAATGCTAAGGTCACAAACCCAAAGAAGAGGTCAGACATACCTCCATCCTTTAAGTTTCCTTGTCTACCCTGACATCAACCACCCCACCCTTGTCACTCTATTTTCCTGTGGGATTTCACCATTTGTTGCAATGGCCACACAAAACCACAGACAAAATTCACAATTATGGGAGATTATTAGAGAAATTAACCAAATGAAAATGCAAACCCATTGCCATCAAGGAGTTTCTGTCTTTTCTTTTTTTGTTTTTGATCATTTTATTGGGGGTTTGTACAATCCATACGTACATCCATACATCCATTGTGTTAAGCACATATGTACATTTGTTGCCATCATCATTCTCAAAACTTCTGCCTTCTACTTGAGCCCTTAATATTGGCTGCTCATTTTCCCCCTCTCCCCCCTCCCCTTCCCTCATGAACCCTTCATAATTCATAAATTATCATTATTTTGTCATATGTTACACTCTCCGACTTCTTTTATTTACTGTTTGTTTTTTTTTCAATTTCGTGTAGCATTAAATTTTATTAGATATATAAAAAAACTGAAAATAATTGGAGATTAAACTTACTTTAAATCAATGTTGAATGGCAGTGAATACATTCAGATAGTGAATTCACTTTGAAATACAATAATACAATATGATTAGAATTGTTATAACATGGTAGCAATGTACTTAATATATCATTAAATAACAGTAATAAAATTGAGTACAATTATATTACATTTAACAGAAATACAGGAATTGAAAGTTAACGAATGAATGTCATTTCCAACCTGGTTGTAAGATGGTGCTGACATTTCTGAATCTCCATGATGGTGTTCTTGTAAGAAGTAATGAATGTTATTTATTGTACAAGTGTGGTGTGCCTGCTCTGCCCGAGGTCCGAATTGTGCCCTCCAGGACCTCTCGCCAGGTGAACCGTCTGGGAATCTGGAGGTGCGTGACTCCATCTCAGCAGGGTTGTTCGTGCAGGGTACCTTGCTACCCCTGGACTGGCAAGAAATCATCCCTTAACTATCCATTCGATCCTCAACTTCTTTATGGGCCTAGCACAAATCCTTCCAAAACCTAGCACTCTGAACTTAACTGCGCTCTCAGTCTGCAAAAATGACGTCTTAATTAGGTGCCTTGTCCCCACACAGCATATATGCTGACAAGAACGCCATGCAGGACAGACATTGACCTCAAATGGCCAAGGCAAGACAGTCTTACCCCTTACTCACCCCGCTCCGTGCCCTGGGAGGTCCTTGACAGGCAGGAGGCGCTGACTCATTCTGGGTGCTTGTACCTCCCAGTTTTCCCCTGTTGCTTTTTCTTTTCCTTTTCTTGACATTCCTTTGCTTTGTATTATTTCTTTCTCTGCTTTCCTTTTTCTTTATTTTTTCTATTTTCCATTGACCACTTTCTTTTCTTGGACTGCCTCATCATTTTTCCCCCCTGTACTGTTCCTCACCCTGCGTTTTACTCCCATCAGGGTTACAGTCTTGGAAACTCCCAGAGCAGTTCTACTCTGTCCTACTGTGGGCTCATACAACTCTTATCACAATCCATATATACATCCATATATACAGCACATTTGGACATATGTTGCATCATCATTTTCCAAGAATTTCCTTTCTACTTGATCCCTTGGTATCAGCTCCTCATTTTCCCCCACACCCCTCCCTCATGAACCCCTGAAAATTTATAAATTATTTTTTTTTCATGTCTTCCACTATCTGATGTCTCCTTTTACCCCCTTGTCTGTTGTCCATCCCCCTGGTAGGGGCTTATAGGTAGGTCATTGTGATCAGTTTCCGCTTTCTCCCCCCACCTTTCCCTTCCCCTCCCGGTATGGCTACTCTCAATATTGATCATTTTCTGTCTTATAGTAACCCTCTAAGACATGGTAGAACTGCCCCTGTCAGTTTCTGAGACTGTAACTCTTTATGGAAGTAAAAGGCTTCATCTTTCTCCTGTGGAGTGGCTGGTGGTTTTGAACCATTTACCTTTAGGTTAGCAGCCTAACATGTAACCACTATGCCACCAGGGCACGAAAGAAACTGAACCAGTTACCACAATTCAAGATCAGTAAACAGGACACAGTCATTGCATCACGTCTTCTGAGGCAACAGCCACGTCTTATTTTGGTCCCCCGTCTCTCAGTCCTTGGCCCCTTGTCTTCTGCCTCTGTGGGTCACTCTGCCTCACAGTCTCATAATCTCGGAAATGCCCCTCTGTTCTGTCTGGAGGTTTCTGCCTTTGCTCCTGGTCTTGCCTTGATTTCTTTGTTCTGTCCTGGGTTTCCATGCTGCAGACTTTATCTCAGTCTCTGCCACTTCAGAGACCTTCAATGGGCTCACTGGTGGGCCTTCTTCCTGTATAGTCCTGGGATTTCTCTCTGCCTACTTCTGAGATGGCTCTTAAACACAGATAAATGGCTGTGAGGAATGTGGCTGTCTTTCATCAGTCCATACTCCCAAGAAAATAAAGGGTGGTAACTTGGTTCACACTCTTTAGTAAGGTGGAGTAATCATTTCCATTATCATAACAGAGAGTTCACTCCACAATGAGATTATAACCGCATGCACAGAGGCTAGGATTTATGTAATTTAAGGGATTATACCTGAAAGGTCTGACATAATTGACTATATCTCACATGTTAACATATGAAATAAGAATAATGCCCAGAAAGGTGACGGTAAAACTGTTTTAAGGGAGATTAGATTATCATGAAAGATATTATTCAAGTTTAAAAGAATGCAAATGAGCAAAAAGCCAAATGCTGCCTTAAGGATAATAGAGAAGACAGATATTATATCTAATTCTACATACTACACACACACATTTACATGTATATTCTTACTAGCACATGTATACATTAACCTTATGTATGTTCTTATATTTAGTATGTGTATAAAATATGTCTTAATTTTGACAAGTTCAATAATAATATATCTTGGAGATACTTCAGTGTTAGTACTGCAGAGAATGAATTTTCATTATATAATTCAGATTATATGCAAATATATTTGAAACTGTAGATAGACATAAAGTTTTGTAGACCTCCGTAATGGCCTAAGATTCACAAAAATATTCTTGGATATACATCCAAGAATTTTAGTGTACATATACCCACATGCCTATCACCACAAAGAAGATTTTGTATATTCTTTGTCATAACTTACACTTTTCATTTCAAATTATGTCGTTATTTTAATGTGATTAAAAATTATATTATAGATAGTATTTCAGAGATTTTTTTAAAGATGACCTTCACAAGAAATAAAATAAACATGTCAATAATTGAATAGCACATTAATGCTACAATCAAATTTCTGATTAATTAGAATGGTAATCAAATTCTTTTACTCTGTGAGCCAACTCTTATTCTACAGACTCTTTAAAGTTAGAAGCTGCTTTTTCTGGAGTTTTAGAAATCCACATAAGAAAGAATGTGGATAGTTTCTACACAGTAATATGGTTTATCCCTGGACCATAGAGATGTTTACAGATATAAATTATCTTGAACACTTTAGTGAAATTTAATAATATGATCTCAGATGAAACCTCATCAATCACATGATGAATTCTTAGTCTAGGTTGTTTAGTTTTTTGTGGGCTCTGAACTCAGTTTCACTTTGCAAATTCATTTTCAAAATGGTTTGATAATTACATACTAATTATTTTATTACTAATCCTTGAATGCATTTTTCTTACCAAATGTCATCTCTAAGAACCTTTTCTAAGTGGTTGAGCAATCCAGGTTTGGCATGAAAAGAAAAACATTCAAGAATTCAAGGGAGGAGTCTAATATAAGATTTTGGTATGCAGAAATATTGAAAATTAGTACTAAGAAAAGGAAATCAACGTGCTGCCTACATAAGGAAAGTTACATCTGGAAGGATATGAAAAAAATATTACAAACGTCAATTTGAGTAAGTGAGCAATTTCTCAAAAACACAACTGGAAACTTAAAACACAGAGAATCCCTTCAAATGTTTCAATTCACTATTTCAATGTGCTTCTGTGACACAAGTGAACACAGACACACAACAAAGTTCCTCTTTCAATCTCTCATCTGCCAGCAATGACTCCTGTTTGAGCCTATCTCATTCTAACTTGACAGTGGAGTATGACTGCAAGCATACAAGTCATGATTGGTATATCACACCCAACTCATGATAGGCATCACGGTTATGATATCTTGGGGCAAATGGACAAAGGATCAGCCCCTGAAAGAGCCATAGAACAATGCAAACAAACCCCACTGTTACCAAGTCAATTCCAACTCACAGCAACCCGATGTAGGTTTTCTAAGACTGTATATTTGTGTGAAAGTAGACAGTTTTTCTCTCGAGGAATGGCTTGTTTGTATGAATTGGCAACCGTGCAGTTGGCAGCTCACTGATTACCCACAGCACAACCAGGGTTTCTTTGTTAATTATAAGTAGCTCAGAATTACCAGGTAGATAATTCTGCACAGAACAGTAGACGGTTCTGTCACCACGGTATCTGTTGGTCATATGCAGGGAAGGAGTGGGGGTTAGCACACAAGCCTGGACGAGTCACATTTATTTGGTAAATGAGCAAGAATAAAAATGCTAAATGAAATGTATGTTTGTGCCAAAATTAAGAAAGCCAATATGTCTGTTTCTTTGAACAAGTAAGATGTTCACCTCAAGATAACAAGGCATTTAATACTCGAACCCTAGAACTCACATCAACAAGCAGGGCCCTTAATCAGCATATCGTTTTGAATCTCTGACATGCCATTTTTTGTTTGCCTTTTCAACTCAATAAATCGTATTAAATAAATTAATATAACTGGACTAGCTGATGTTCCATGGAATGGAGAGAAGATCATGCGTCTGTGGAGTAAGTTGTTATAAAGAGAGAGAAAGTTGAAGAGGTCCTGATCTAAGGTATTGTAGCTATAATTCTATCCATTATAGATGATGATGCTTTTATAAATCTTTACTATCAAATAACTTTTTTTAAAGAATATTTACACAGAGTTCTACAGGCTTGCTTTGGTACAACACATGGAATTTAAGCCACCAACGACTTATTGTGTTGCTCGATGGGAAGAAAAATGAGTATCTATTCATCTGTTCATGCAATGGAGTGCCTCTGGCGATTAATTTGGGTACCTTGGTTTGCTGATCTCTGGATCTAGAGCTGAATGTCTGCAGGTCCAGCCTGACGGGAGTGGGGTACCATTGAGCACTGAACTGGAGATCTGAGTTCACTGACAGATGGAATTGAGCAGAATGCCTTCCATTCAAGGCTTAAAGTGGAGTGACATGCCTGTTTGGCGTTTAATAGCCGCCCTGTAAAATATTGTAATACATTCTCACTGAACAACTTCAAGCTGAGCATTTTTACCTGAAATACAACCTGTAAACTTTCATAATAAACTCCATCATGATGAGCATTGCCTGTGAGTTCTGTGTAACCATTATAATAAATTACAGTCTAGTCGAAAAAGTATAATGTTGCGGGAGAAAACACACCTATCTATTTTCAAAGCAGAAATATTTATCTACCTTTCACATATATTATTTTTGTAAAGTATTATTCTAATTTTTATCAGTTTAAGTGTTTTTTTCTATTATATTTGAATTCCAATAGTTTGTCTTTTCTTTTTGTGCTTTCTCTAAAATTTCATTTTATTAAATGGTTTACTAAAAGATGAGATTCTAAATATTGTGGTAAGGGACTAGTAATGGTGGACCACAGGGAAAAAATAATTTCTACAAAGTGTTCCCTCAGTGAAGAAATATTGAGAACTGGCTTTTGTTAAAGAGAGACAAAACCAGAATAGTAGCCACACAAAAAACAAATATACATGTGCATCAAGACCTTTCTAAAAGAAAGAGCCAATTGATATGGAAGTGATAGGAATTCTTTGGAGAGGAACTTTCCTAATTAATCAGTAGTGCAACAGAAGAAAGAAAGAATTACAGACACACCTCAGAGATATTGTTGGGCCAGTTCCAGGACACTGCAAAGGGAGAGTTGCTAGTGACGATTGAAACAAAGCAACTCATGTATATATATATGATTGCTATGCATTGAAGCTTACTTGATGACACCTAATGGCAACAATAACAAGTTTACTTTATATATCTAATCTATGTTTTGCATATTTATGGCACTTAGTTTTATATATATAGTTTTACAGAAAATACACCACCAATGATGATATTCAATTGTCCAATAATCACATGAAAAATATGTTAGAAATCATTAACCACTAATGAATTGAAATCAAACTAATGTAGGAAATAAATTAACCCATAAGAATGAAGTGGATTAAAGAACAAAAGTAGAAAGCATGTAGTGTTGGCAAGGTTGTATTCCATGTGGGCTTTGTTGCTTCTGAGCGAGATGACCACTTGTTTACCTTCAAGCCTTTAAGACCCCAGATGCTATATCTTGTGATAGCCGGGCATCATCAGCTTTCTTCACCACATTTGCTTATGCACCCATCATCTTCAGTGATCGTATCCGGAAGGTAAGCACACATTGATATGATTTTTTTGTTCTTTGATGCCTGATAACTTCTTTGATGATTTCTTTCAGTGTACTGCTGCAACTGTTGCTGAATGATCGACAACAAAATTTTACTTTCGTGTGATAGCAATAATATTGTTTATAATTTGTGCATTCTGTTGGAGTGAGTACAAATATGGATCTCTTCTAGTCAATTGGCCAGGTTGATCTCTTTCAAAATTCTTGGCATAAACAAATGAATGCTTGAAGTGCTTCACCAGTTTGTTGGAACAGTTCAATTGATATTATGCCAATTCCTGGGATCTTTATTTTCAGTTTACCTTTAGTGCAGTTGGGCCTAATGCCTGCAGTATCACGGATTCCTGATCACATACTACCTCTTGAAACACTTGAATGTGCTCTAGTTCTTTTTGGTACAAAAACTATGGATTATTTCAATCTCCTTTTGATGCTTTCTAAGTTGTTCAATATTTCAAGTCAAGGTTAAAACTGGAGGGTCGAAACTTATTTAAGTGACATATCATGATGTGATTGTGAAGCAAATCAAACAAAATATGTTTACTATCCTATAATGTTTTCACTGAATCACTAAAATGAACTAAATGAATTTCTTTCCAAAGAAAGTCTATGAGTAAGAAACGTTAGGCTTTGGGAGAATTAAAGGATAGAGTCATGTGTCTTCAGCTGAATTGTGGCTCATTTTCTTTGGAACGTGTTAACAAACTACCAGGACTGGTCCTCTCCAATGATATCTATCTCCAATAAGGACACTGTAGGTTTTCTACAAATACTATTGCAAATATCAGATTTTTTGAACTTATAATACTTTATATCACAAGTGTTCTGAGTTGGGCTTCTAACCACAAGGGTAAGCAGTTGGGAACTTCCAGTTGCTTCATGACCGAGAGATGAGTCTTTCTATTATTAAAAAAAAAAAAAGACTTGGGAACCCTCAGGTATAGTTCTACCTTGTCCTGTAGGGCCACCATGGGTCAGAATCACCTGGATGGCAGTTACCTTATTTATTTTCTTTGTTTTGAATTGTTGGTAGCATTGTAACTCAATTTCATTTAAATATTCATTAAAAATACAGTACTTGTAGCATAGTAGGTATGTGTTGAGCTGTCGTTCAAAACCACTGGCCTCTTCTAGGGGAAAAGATGAGGTTTTTACACCCATAAAGACTTACACTCTCAGAAACTCAGGGTCAATTCTTTCCTGTCCTATAGGGTTGCTTTGAGTCGGGATCATTTCAATGGTAATGAGTTTGAGTTCTATAGTGTGTATGTCCAAAGAATCCTCATGGTGTTTTTACATAATAATTGGACTGTTAACCATAGGTCAGTGGTTGAAACCCATCCTCTGTTCCACAGGAAAATGATGAGGCTTTAACAGTAAAGATTTGCAGAGTCTGAAACCTCATATAGGGTCACTAGAATTGGTACTTACTTCATGGTAGTAGTTTGTTTTTTGGCCTCAGCATGTGTGCCTGTATATACTAGGTACTTTTCTATGCACATGAACAAAACTTACCAAATATTATTATTTTCTTACACTATGAATAAAATTATGATGAAAAATATATACAATAAAACAATGGGCCAGAAGAAAGACATAAAGTAGTGTTTGAGGTTAAACAGGACAGTCAAGACAAGTTTTGTGGTAAGATAACAGCATTTGAGAGAATAAAGTTGTGAGAAATCATGAAATAAAGAAATCCTCCAAATACAACATTCTGATATATTGACTTAAAGCTTTATACAAATATCACCCAAAAATAAATAATACCTGACACTCTGAAGTTGTAAAAATGTTACTTTTCCCTCAGTATAACAATGCTTACTGGATTTACGCATAACTTACATGTTACAAGCTTAGTTCCTCTGGACAGACTCACAAATACATTTAGGAGAGTCTAACAAATGAAGGCATAGGTGGCATAATTATACAAGTACAATATGAACTTGTACTAATGTGAATTTGTTTTGAGTACTTATCATAGATTTCTTTTTAATGTACAGGTTGCAGATACCAAATGAAAGCAGAAACATACGAACAAAACAAAGCCTTTGAAATTCCAGCCACAGCTGCTTCATAATTAATGTGTTAATTGACATGAACTATATTGAAACTTTTGCCACTTTCCAAAAATATTTAGAGTACCTTGAAAAGATGTTATGAAGAATAATTTACTTTTAATTATTTTGAAAATTACTAAATTTTTCTTAAAATATTAACTCATTTAATATATTTATACTTTCTTCTCATCTTTTTATTATGATACATGTACAGGGGCCTTCAAAAATTTTGTGGAAAAAATTCTATTATCCCTTCATTTCATTTAGTCACAAATGTTTGAAGCCCACACATATATGTAACAAATGATACTGAAGAGAGAAATGATTTGTTTACTAGAAATATTTTATGAAAGTTTGGAAATATACTATTAGAAACTTTTAGGAATAATCTTGAAATATTGTAGTAAAATTTGGGGTGGTGATTACACAATTAGGATGCTGTTTTACACAAATGATAATTTTTTTTAGTATATGTGCTGCCGAAGCGAGCACCACAAATGATAATTTAAAGCAATATGTTGCAGGTTAAATCCAGAATATGAGGGGGTACCCCCTAAACAAATGATTTTTTTAAAGCTAATTATTTAGTTTGTTTTTTTTAAATTAAAAATCCTTATCACTTTCAAAGTACTCTCCATTATACTTAATACATTTGTCAAATATTTGATTCCATTCTTGTAAACATTTTTCAAACTTATCTGTTTGGATGACTGACAGCATCTTCCTCGTTTTTTCTTCACCTCTTCTAAGTCATCAATTTTCTGTCCTTTCATGTTCCTCTGTATTCATGGAAACAAAAAGAAATCACAGAGTGAGGGCAAGTGAGTAAGGTGCCCAGGGCAAGAGAAGCATACTGTTTTTTTGCCGAAAACTGACACACAGAGATGGTTACATGAGCAGGTGTTTTCATGGTGGTAAAACCACAAAACGATTTTGTGGTCTTCCACAAATCAGGCCCTTTTTGTCACACAGTTACACCATCTTTTCAGAACCTCTAACCAGAAAGCTTGAGTAACAGGCTGACCTTGCTGAATAAACTCCACTGCACCATGATTAGGCATTTTCATCTGTTTGGAAAGTTGATAGGTGTCCAAACGAATTTGTCAGCACTTGACATTCCACATTTTTTGAAACAAAATCACTCATACACTTGTGTTTTTCCCATAGTGCTGTTCTTGTAAGCAGTGTTCAACATCACAACAGACTTTTTGGCATTTTTTCCGAGCAAGAAACAAAACTTCGCAGCCACACACGGTTCTCTTAAATCAGCCAACAAAATATGAGATTCAAACAAAACGGCTTTTATGAAAAAATTCACTGTGACCAGAGAGAACCGTTCCAGGTGACACCACTGGGAGCACTAACTCTGAGAGAGTTGCTCAAAGCTCACCTAGTGGAAAAAATGCATACTATGAAAGCTCCACTTCCCTCAGTGCAATTCCACTTGGGGGGAGGTACCCCCTCATGCACCTGGATAAATCTTCAAATCCAATTTTTATTGTACCATTGATTTTATGTGATGTTATCTAGAAAACACATCCGTCAAATAAGCCCTAACATTTAAAAACTGGAACTCACTGGAGATAGCCAATGAGACGTCTGTGTTGGCATGGCCTTCTCCTGAGAATTCTGGGAAATCTGGTACTTCCTCCTTGGAGGCGGGAGACACCTCTCTCTCTCTACTACACCCTGGGAGACATTGCAGAAGACAAGCCACATGGACGCAACCAGACCTCTGAAGCTGGAGAAGCCACAGAGAGACCCCTGCCAGTGCTGAGATACTTACAACGATGCTGGACCCAAAGACTTTCTACCCACTGGCTTGTGATCATCCTGAATTTGGCTTCATTGCATGTGTTTCGTGAGTCTGAAGAGGACTTTATAGATTGATATCGGACATGTGAGCTAATATCGAACTTATGGACTTGATCTGGACTGGGTTGGGATGTTTTCTCCAAGTTTAATTGCTCTTGAATATAAACCTCTTTCTTATACACGTGTGTCCATGGATTTGTTTCTCTAGTCTACCCAGAATAACACAGTTTCTGAGACTGTAACTCTTAATTAGAATTGCAGGCCTCATCTTTCTCAAAAGGTTTGGAACTTCTGACCTTGTGTTTAGTAGCCTGATGAGTAAAGGATAAGACATAAGAAGAAAAAAGGAATGCCTGAAGACTACAACAAATAAATAAAAACAGAACACAAAATAGAAATAGAAAAAGGACTAAATCATCGATTGTTATGAGGGCTAAAACTTAGCTGAGTTTTGGAGCAATGCAGTCTGTGTGATTCAGGACTTCAATTTTGTTGTTGTTATTCAAGGTGAGGTCTATATAAGTCATGGTTCAGTTCACATCATTAATCAAGAGCAAGTATCCATTAGTTCATTTCCATTCTCTCAGCATATATATGTCATTTAATTCAACACAACTCCCATCGATCTCATCTATTTGAAAATGTATTCAGCTATAAGATTGCTTTGAAAATAAGCAAACTTTTATCAACAATCTGATATTTTATCTGATTTCTACAATCATTAAAAGGCAAATAATTTGGTTTCGTTCTCCTGTAATCAAAATCAATTCAAATGCAATGTTAGTCCTCTTAATCTTTCTCTCTACCGACCACACTAACAACCCCTTAAATCATCAAACTGTAATTATTGTAATTGCTACCTCACTTTTCTCATCCATGTGTTATCTTGATTTTTGTTTCAGCATGCAAATTATAATATTATGACCTATCATAAAGTTTCTTATTTTCAAAAGAATGTCTAAACAGCTTCCCTTATAAACAACTCTTTCTTAATCTAAATAATTCAGCATTCTTCAGAGTGGTCCATCTTTACTTTCCATGGCCTAATTTTCTGATGGCCATCTGGTTAGCCTCACACCTTGTAACAGCTACGACTTCTTTGCTAGCTCTTTGCTGTTTTGCAAAAGGGTTTATTTAAGGTTCATCTTAATTTAAATTTTATACTACACCTTTTTATTGACAACCAAATGAAAATGTAATGTATCTTTATTCCAGAATCATTGAGCAATGACAAATAGATAGTTCATTTGACTTGTAGTTCTTATGACCTCAACGTTGGCACAAGTTACAAAGAAGATACGGGACAGAGACTGCTCAGCACACAGTTTCATCGATTCTTTGTGGTAAAAAAATGAAAAAATCAAGTCAGTTTGGTGCGCATTAATTCAGAGTGAATTAGACCTTGGCAAACATTCAAACCAATATATAAATCCTCAAACAATTATTTTAATAGGAAAAGGGAAAACTGATTTTCTAATAATAAACTTTGTTTAATTCCTTTTATGTCTAAATTAGCCATTGATAAAAGTACTTATTATGTGATTTTCTGAAGCGGGAAATTTGTCAGAGGGATGGCACATAAAGCAATTTTACCTTTAAATATGTTTAAATCACCCTTTCAAATTGAATAGCATGCTGATTTGTAATATTTGATTCAGAAATTTAGCTGATATAGATTGTGTGGAGCATTGTAGGATTTTTGGTACACTTTAAAAAATCTGTACCTACTACTGCCAGTAGTCCATGTGTGAGAGAGTGTGTTTGCATTCAGAAGTTTCTAAATGCTAGTTTTACAATGAAATAATGCCAATATTTTATAAGTTACATTGTATGAGTTTAAATGTATCATACTGAGGCATAGTCAATGAATATGGCCCATCTAGCCATAATTCCTTTTGCGATATATTATAAAATTTGGGCACTGTGCTTGTGACTATAATCCCACTTTGAAGAGAGTTCTCTGCATATGGGCAGGATTCAGGAGGGATTAAGTCTAAACTGTTATAGAAGGTAGAAGCCAAGTCATACCTTTTGTTCCCTTGGAGGTTTAGCCTACTGAAAGACAAAAAAAAATACACCTGCATCAAAGACATGCCTCTGTGTATAAGTGCCCTATTAGAAACCCCAGTACATCAGAAGAAAGACACATTTAATGGCTATTTTAAATGGTGGGTGCTGAGGCCAGAGGTACCCGAGTTGATATATGGAATCTGTAGGAACAAAGAAGTCGGGCCAAGACCTGAGACAGGAGCTAATATTTTTATTCATTGTATGTGCTTGCATATATATATATATATATAACTTTATACATATATACCTTTATATATTATTTTATACATATATTACTTTATATAGAGAGAGGTAGATAGATCACTTTATGCAAGTAATCCATGTATACCCTGCAGTAGGCCCTTTCATTTTGTCCCAATTATTTCATGGATGATCCAGTTCTGGGTTTTACATTTATATAGCTAATCCATCTTGAATCATTTGTGTGTATGCACATGCATTGAGAGAGCTATGGGTCCTGTTTCAGTCATCAGCATATGGAGATCCAATTTTTCCAACACCATTTGTTGAAGAGGGTGTCCTTTCTCATTTAGTGTTTTTGGTACTTTGTTGGCAGTCAGTTGTCTGCAGCTGGATACTTTTATTTCCGGGTCTTCAGTCCTGTCCCATTGGTCTATGCATCCATCAAGGTACAAGTGTCAGGCTGCCTAGGCTACTGTGGCTGTATTATAGATTTTGAGATGAGGTAGTGCAAGACCTTCTACTTTGTTTTTCTTTTTGATGAGTTCACTGATTTTCTTGTGTCTCTGCCCTCTGCATATGAAGTTGGTAATTAGTTTTCCATTTCTTTAAAGAAGCAAAATGGGGTTTGGATTGAAATGGAGTTGTATTTGTAGATTTCTTTAGATGGTATTAATATTTTCACAATATGAAGTGTTCCTACCATGGATAAGAGATATTCTTCCATTTTATAGGTCTCAGTTGGTTTATTATACTAATGTTCTCTAATTTTCCTTACACAGGTGTTTTGTTGACTTGGCTAATTTTCCTCATTGGTATTTCTTCATATGTGCGCCTATGGTACATGACATTGTTTTCTTGAAGCTCTCCTCACTGGCATGTAGGGATTTGATTGATTTCTGCATAGAAATCATAGATCCTGCTGCTTTACCAAATCCTTTGTTTCCAACAGTGTTTCTATGGTGTCCTTGTGGTTTCTCTCTATATAAAATCATGTTTGCAAATAGTGAGAGTTTCCCTTATTCTTTGCCTGTTTGTTTTCCCTTAATGTCTTTTTGTTGTTTAATGGTTCTGGCTAAGATAAGTATAATCCTATAGTATTATGATTTTTGACTGATTTTGAAATTTCCATTTTGAAAATGAATGCCATGCAATTCTCTTGATTGTGTTATTATTTTCATTATGAACCATAACATTTTCTGATTCAAAATGACCAATACCAATCAATTTTAGCTCAATAATACCTAGGATATTGATCTGCATGTGCTCTATTTCATTTTTAAGCACTTCCAATTTTCCAAGATTCATACTTCACCCATTTGAAGTTCTGATCATTAGCAGATTTTTTTTTCAGCTTACCTGGAGTAGTGTGCCACCAGGTAATGAAGCTTCTGAAGGCCTCATTTGCACAGTCTTGACCCCACTCCTGTCACTGCAGTCAACTCCACTGGGAGAAATCTGCTCCCTTTCAGCCACATGCTGAGTGCCCTTTAACAGGAGGGACCCATCCTCCAGCACTATGTTCAAACAATGTATTGCTTCCCTTTGTTAAGCCTTTAGTAACTGACAGTGTTTATAAGCTACCTATAACGTTTTCAGTGCCTCTTTCCTCCAATGTGGGGGGTAGAATACTTCTTTGTTGCTGAATCCTGTTCACTTTGGGAAACTGCTGGCTGTTACATAGCTTCACACAAGCCACCGCAGGGTAGCAATGATGAAACATATAACTTTCCTCTAGTTCTCAAATGCTTCCTCCCCACCCACTATCATCCCAATTCTACCTTACAAATCTGGCTAGACCAGAGGATGTACATTGGTACAGATAGCAACTGGAAACACAGGGAATCCAGGACAGATGACTCCTTCAGGACCAATGGTGGAAGTGGTGATGCCTGGAGGGTGGAGGGAATGTAGGGTGGAAAGGGGGAACCGATTACAAGAATCTACATATAGCCTCCTTCCTGGGGGCTGGACAGCAGAAAGAGGGCAGCAGGAGATGTCGGACAGTGTAACATATGACAAAATAATAATAATTTATGAATTATGAAGAGTTCATGAGGGAGGGGGAGTGAGGAGGGGGGGAAGAAGGAGGAGGCGATTTTAAGGGCTCTAGTAGAAGGCAAATGTTTTGAGAATAATGATGGCAACAAATGTACATATGTGCTTGACACGATGGATGCATGTATGGATTGTGATAAGAATTGTATGAGCCCCCAATAAAATTATTTAAAGAAATAAAATGCAAAAAAAAAACCAATAGCAACTGATTGAGAAGTGGATTAAAATGAGTATTAAAATGGATGAGGTAAAACTTGCTTGCCTTTTGCTAGCTCTGGATCCTGTATTTAGATAGTTCTTGTATCTGGTTCTTTGGACTTGAGCTGGTGGCCTGTCATGCTAATCCTGGGAGTTGTTGGTAAACTGCCTTCTTAAGTGCCAACCTCGGATTTATCTTCCTCTGTAGTCAGAGTTGGCCATAGGACCCTTGATCTTGGCTCCATCAGTCCCTGTTGCTACTAGAATCAAGAGAAGCCTCATGTCTTACATAAAACTTTGATTTGGAATACACCTACATATAGAACTTCATGAACTCTTTCTTTGATATATACATATATAAGCATCACTATTTTTCCAACACTAGAAAGCCCGATCCAAAATAGACTCCATTCTCCAAAATAGAGTGCATCTTTCCTCCGTATCCCTTTGGGTTTGTTTAACTGTAATATATGTTAGTATTCATTTCAACCATAATGGTAGTAATCCTCATAAAGATTAACTCTATATCTATGTACTAGACAATATATAGTAATTTAACTCATTTTATCCATTTAATTTAATATGCATATATATTTTAATAATATATTTTAATGTGTATTTTTGTTTGTATTTATAAAAAATTTGTTTTTATATTTTTTTGTCATATTGATGCATTATAACTCTGGAAAAATATATTTCTTCACCCAATGGGTTTCAGTAGTACTGTGCTAGATTAATTTAGCTAGAGAAAGTTGTATATATCACATGAATAGTTATAAAATTCACAAATATTTGTATTATTTTATACCCTACATAGAATAGAGACATTTTGTGTGGAAATCATGACACTATATTTAAAAAATTACATTTGCTACTTAGTATTAAATCCTGCAGGGGGGGCATGATATTATTTCAGTCCTGCATTTTTATCCAGAAAAATAAAAGAGCATATTTGTTTATGTTGTTTTAATACATCACTTTTATATCACTCTCCCTAGGGGATTTACTCGGTGAGAATAGACAGTAGGAAATTAGTGAGAGCTGTCAGATTGTCGGATTGTGTATATGATGATCTTCTCTTCTAAAGATGATGATCTCACCAGGATTCTACTATGTAATAACGTTTTTTATATATTATATATATAATATAATTATCCATAGGCTCAGAGAAATTTGGGCTTTTGAGATAGCTAGATCCACCCCATTTACTTGAATCCCCAAACCAAAAACACTGCCATGGAGGTTATTATGACTCATAGCTTTCATTTGCTCGTCTCTCCTAAACAGCCACACTCGGCACTAACACCTTTCTTCTGAATCACCTTGATTGATGTGTGCACACTCACTTTAGAATTCGAATGTACTGTAAAATTATGTTTGTAAGATGACTTTTTAGCTACAACGACTCCTTGAATTTTCCAGTTTCTTCGTTCCAGATTTCTGCTTCTCTAATCCAGCGCAGCGTGTTCAGGGATTGTTATATATTTATTCCATTTATGGGCCAATGAGGCATGTGCCAAGTCACTTACCTATCATTCAAAAACACTGTTTCATTAAAGGCTCACCATCAATATTTTAAGAATACATCTGTAGATTAAAGTTCTGATTTCATGATTAGACAGAGATTAAATGGACCTTTATTCTTTTCACTGTAATTATTTCAATATTTTCAAAATGGGGGTTATTCCTTGTGCTGTTCAAGCAGTCATGAGCTTCTGATGCATGATCCACTCTGAGTATTTTTTTGCCATTTCTATAAAACAATAAAGAGACCATATCAAAAAGTTAGGCATTAGATTTACTGTGTTAAAACACTTTGTATGAAATTAATGTCACTGAATTATACATATAAACATGTTGAAATAGATAATGCTTTTGTTACATGTATTTGTAAATTTTTCAAAATATGGCATCGATATAGATTTTTTCTTACATTATGGTATTAGAATATATTGTATTATATGTATATGTATGCATATATGTACATATGCTGTTGTGGTAGTTACATAATCTCGTGTCAATTTGAGAGGATTATGAATCAAGGGGTGGAGTCCAGTCTGTCAATCTGACTATCGCCAATGAGGCCTCTGTGTGGGCATGGCTTTCTCCTAAGATTTTGGGGGGATCTGGTATTTCTTCATTGGAGGCGGGAGACACTTCTCTCTGGGCCCACTCCCTGCAAGACACTCTACTGACAAGGCTGACTTCCTGCAAGACATCCCTAAGGAGAAGCCACATGGACCTACCCCGATGCAGCCCTGGGAACTGGAAAAGTTACAAGGAGACCCTGCCAGCGCTGAGATGCTCAAAGTGCCACTTAATCCAAAGGCTTTCTACCCACTGGCCTCTGATCATCCTGCATTTGGCATCATTGCATGTGTTTGGTGAGTCTGAAGAAGACTGTATAGATTGGTATCAGACATAGGGGTTAATATCGGACTTATGGGCTTGGACTGGACTGGGATGGAATGCTTTCTTATATAAAACTCTCTTATACACACGAGTTTCTATGGATTTGTTTCTCTAGTCTACCCGGACTAACACAACTATTGCTTGAATCCCAGATGTTGTGATTACTGTACTGGCAAATAATAGCAATGTTAAAACAAAATTAAAAACTACTCAGCATTTAGCTGATTCATTGACATTGAAATCTATGGAAACATGCTTTCATGGCCTTAGAACATAGCATGCTGCCTCTGGCATCTATTTCTGTCAGCTGTTCTGAATGTAACATGTAAATGTAGTTTTTCCTGTCTTTGCATATACATAAAAATGTGACACTTTGTTGAAAAATATTATCTAAACATCGTAGTTAAAAAAAAAAAATCACCATTTACATGGTAACTCTTCCAACACTAACTTTTGTATACCCATTTAATATATGCCCAGGCCCTCCTTTTAAACTGTTTGATATATTTTAATTGAATAAGAACATGTGACATTGAAAACGCAATTATAATAGCAATCTACTGTCATGGAGAAAATCCTGTCGCATAGACACCCTCTATAAGGTTTCTGAAGGTTTGTAAATCTTTAGGGGAGCATTTTGCCTCAACTTTCCCTGTTGTTAGGTTTGAACTGACAACCCTTAGACTTTCAATTCCTATAAAGAATTACGATATTAGAAAGTCACAGGGGCAGTTCTCCACTGTACTTTACCATCACTGTGAGTCAGACTCAACTGGATGACAGTAAGTTCATTTTACAGGTTTTTGTTCTCCTTTGTGCTGTCTAAAAACACCTAGATTATTTCAAGTTCTTGGCTATTAAAACTGAAGAGGGAAAAAAAAAGAAAATGGAAAAACTACCTCCAGCACAGATTTTGGTATAAAATGAAGTTTTTATTTCTTCGGGATAAAATTTCTGTATATATTTTGTTAGATTTACACCTTTAAGATTTATTGTATTTATAAGAGGTAAATGGGGAAAAAAAGAAGAGGTAAATGAGTTTAAGATTCAATGTATTTATATTTTAAGATGTTATAAATTTAAGAAGTAATGTAAGTATTGGTGGCTTAAAGGAGTTTAAGATATAATGCACCTGTATTTTGTCAAAAAATACATTTGCTCACATATATAAATATGCCTTTGATTGATTTTTGTTTGTGTTGTCATGCAACATGACACTTTTAATTATGATCTTTTGTAGAATATTTGGAAATATCTGTGTATAACTACTTATGTAGCTTTGCATTATGCATAATCGTATATTGTATTTGTATATATATACTATATAAATAAGGTCTAACTCTTTTCTCTTTTTAAGACTTCTAAACATTTCTTTTCTTATGTTGCCTTAGTGTACTAGTTATATTTCTAGAACTACGTTGAGTATTTTGAAGTGTGGTAGCATTTTCTGATCTTGCTTTGTTCCCATGTTAGCAGGCACTCATTTAATCTTGCACAATTAGTTAGTTGAGGTTTCTGTAGTTAGTAGCTAACAGACTGAGGCTCAGGCTCTCTACTCCATTTTTATGTCAGCGTCTTTGTCATCGACTGATGCTGTGCTTTGTCCATTGCTTTTTCTCCATTTTTTTTCTGTATCAACTGATAGATGAGTAAAAATGAGAGTTTCTTCTTTAACCTGCCTATATGGCAAAACACACACACACACACACGCACACACGCTGCCATCAAGCCTCTGCAGACGCACAGCAAGCCCTGTGTTTCTCCTGAATAACTGCTGGTTATTTCAAACTGCCGGCAGCCCAAGGCATAATACCACCAGGGCTTCTGAAATATGGCATCATATATTAATTAATAATAGAATACTAAACCAGCTTGGCATTTTTGCATAATCTTTACTCTGTAAACATGTGTAATTTTATTGAATATTTCTTAATATCTTTCTTTTTTGATTAGTGCTTTAGAATGTATTATCACAAGAGATAATGAATGACCTGTAATTTCTATTCTGTATACCTTCTTTCTTTTATAAGGTCAATTCTTTCAAAATAAGTTTTGGAGAATTCCCTATTTCATTTTATGAAAGACATTGCATATAATTAGATTAATACACATACAGATTATTTACAAGGAGCCATGGTGGTATAATGGATTCATATGTAGCACTATTAACAGTAAGGTCAGCAGTTCAAGTTCACTAGACATTCTATGGGAGAAAGATGAGGCTTTCTACTCCCATAAAAATATTCCAGCTTCTAAAACCCAGGGTTCAGTTCTAATCTGTCCTATAGCATTTTTTAGGAGGCAGAATAGCCTCAATTGTAGTGAGTTTGATTTTTGGTTTATATTCTTATACACTGGTGAAGCCCCTAGTAAAATCATTTGGCTCTGGATCTTATTTTCTCTGTGTGTCAATATACTTGAATTATGAATTCAATTTTCATAATAGTTATAGTGATTTTCAAACTATCAATTTCATATTTGGTCAGTGTGATAATTTGTCCCTTCCATAAATTGTATCTTGTTAATCCTTTGGTGCGTGTGTCAGTATATTTAAATTAAGAATTCGATTTTCATAATTGTTATAGGGATATTCAAATTATCAATCACATATTGAGTCAGTTGTGACAATTTGTCTCTTTCAGTTAAATAACTAGTTGTTAATCCTTTCATTATGACTTTCAATTGACATATTCAAATTGGTATGTTTGCATTTTTAAAATATGTATTTAGTAGTAAATTAGGCCTTATGTCTACCTCTTTACTTTACTAAATTTTCATTTTCTTACCCTCTTGTGGTTTAATGGATCAATTTTTAGTTTAATTTTAATTCATGTATAAAGTTTTTGGTGTCCCTTAAAAATTTAGTGATTATATGTAGTGATTAAGTGGGTTATATATAAAAGGGGGCTTCAACAGTTTCGTGGAAAGATGGAATTTAAAAACTAATGGAATTTTTCCAAAAGTTTTTTGAAGCCTCCTTGTGTATGTCCTTGTGGTATATGTCTCTGTCCACAAACGACACATGCACACATGTATACAAGTGTATGCAGATATATTTTATATGTAATCAGTTAGCTAGTCTCCTTGTTTTCAGTACATAAAAACATGGAGGTTATGGAATATTTACCTATCTTTGATCAGTTTTAATCTTTCTTTATATAATTGTTTAATTATTTCTTCTGCATTAATTTAAAGCCATATCAGATAATGTTATAGTATTTGCTTCAGCTATCAAAATATCTCAGCCAGATTTTGCACTGTTTTTTTCAGATCGGTTCATGCTGATTTCCTTTGTTCTTTCAGCAATCCTCTTCAATTTCCCATTAATCCAATACGCACTTTTTTGTTGTTTATTTGTATGAGGGTATACAAAAAAAAAAAACAGAATTTTTTTTTCACAGCTTTGTATTTAGCTTTTTGGGTTTTTCTTCTTCGTCATCTTCTTTTTTTTTTTACAAGACAACCTTATCACCTATAAAGTAATCTCCATTACACTTAATACATTTTTCAAATCTGTGAATCCATTCTTGGAGATATTTTCAAACTCTGTTTCGATGGCTGACAGCACTTCCCTAATCTTGTTCTTCACCTTTTGTACATCATCAAATCACTGTCCTCTCATGTCCCTCTTCATTAGTGGAAACAAAATGACGTTACACAAGTGAGATCAGGGGAGTAAGGTGCATGGGGCAAAAGAGGCATGCTGGTTTGTGCCAATAACTGGGGCACCAAGATGGCTGCATGAGCAGGTACATTGCAAAACCAGTCCCCTGTCTGCCACAAATCAGCCCTTTTTTGGTCCCACACTGTTACACAATCTTATCAGAACTTCCAAATAGAACACTTGATTAACAGTCTGACCTGGTGGAATGCCAAATGCATCCATGAGTAGATATTTTCGTCTGTTCAGGAAGTAGACAGACGTCCAGAATGAGGTTTGTCATCAATCGACATTTCACCTGTTTGGAAATGAGAAAACCATTCGTACCCTTGAGTTTTTCCAATAGCACTGTTCTTTTAAGTTCTGTTCAATATCACAACAGTTTCTGTGGCATTTTTCCCGAGCATTAAACAAAATTTCACAACTGCACACTGTTCTCTTAAATCAGCCATCACAATAACCAAGGTTACAGTGAAACTGTTTTATGAAAAAATGCACTGTGACCAGAGAGAGCCTTCCTAGGAGATGCCGCTGGGTGCACTAACTCAAAGCAAGTTGCTGATGCTCGCCAATCAGGAAATATGTGTCCTAAGTAAGCTCCACCGCCTGAGCCTGTTTTTCTGTTTTGCCGGGGATACCTCAGCCTTCTTCAATTAACGCATTAAAATTCCTTTGGGTTCTTATTTATATCTTATATTAGGTTGCTTCCCCCAAAATAACTACTTTAGAGTAAAATCTGACTGATTGCAATTCTGTAGTACAGGATTGGTTTCTGAGACTGTAAGTGTTTACAGAAGTAGAGGACAGGTGCTTTACAATAACAGCCCTTTTGGTTTGGAGCACAACATATCACTGAGACTTTTTATTATTCCAAGATCCATTAAAATATTCACTGGATCACTTGCATCATGACTGCTCTAAATCAATTTTATTGGGGGGGGGGTCAGGTAATGTTAGCATTTCTCATTCAGAGGTAGCATCTATGGATGATCGTTTTTCAAGCAGCTCTTAGTATGATGAGTATGATGAATGATTTGAATCCTTGTGATTTTCATACTGATTATGAGACTACAATCATTTGCGAAATCTTCCACTTTAGCAATTTTATGACATTGCTCTTGCAAGGAAAAGATAGAAAGTTCTACTTTTCTACTAGCAGGTGGGGATAGAACCCTAATTTCTCTACTCAGTCTCATTAGCACCAGAGAGTGCTTCCTCATTGCTGCTGGGACAGGTTAGGAATTCTTGTTCTCCTATTGATATTATAATGGGGGGGGGGGGCTGGCTCTGTTATTGTTAAATATTGGTTAAAATCCTGACTTTCTGCAGGCCTCCTCAGATAGGACACCACCAAGAAGGGGAAGGGTGCCTTCCTATTGCAGGGAGGAGGTGAAAGTCTAGGCTCCACTGACATTGTGAAGTCAGGAGGTATGTAGCAGGACAGTAATGACAACCTCGGCTCTCTCGGCAGCCTTCTTTGTATCTCATCAAGTGGAGTTATTGGAACCATTTATTAGGGCTTTGCAAATGTGGAAGCCTAAGCTCTCCCATTGGCCTTTTCTGGTACATGTATTTGGGGGCATACTTTTTCTGTGGTTTTTGCCTTCAGTAGACCAATTGGAGTCTAAATCTGTTTGGCTAGCCTGTCCTTTTCCTGCTCCTTTGAGGGAGAGATATTTTGTTTTGTTTTTTCATTTTTCTTCCAACACTTGTGGAAATTCCCGTTGCCCTGGTTTCTTCGTATCTATGTCTTAGGTATATGAGGGAAAAAGAAAACCAAATAATTGGTCACCATGGTGTTCCTGAAATAAGGAACTTGCCTTCTTTTTGTTGTTAGCCTCATTTATTTTACAGTGGCTTTCCTTGTTTTAGGAATAGGGGAAAATAGGTTTATCTCATCTTCCAATACAGATCATTATTTTATTTTTAATATTTCCTAAACAAACAAAATGCTAAGTCATATATTTTCTACTACTTCTACTTCTGCTTCAGTATATAATGTAGGAGTGTTTTACACAACCTTCAGTATCATTTTCTATGGTCACTAGACAAAACAGGAAATCAATTTGTTGTAAATATAGCTGTTGAGTAAATAGGAAAAGATAAAATGGATTCAACAAAGCCAAAGTTCATATATATTTAAAAGAGATTTCCAGGCAAAAGAACACATGGTTGATACTAACAAGTAAATTTAAATACATTCTGATTACTTTTATGCTGCTGGAGTGTTATTTCCAGTTTGGATGCAGTTGAGTTGGATGCAAAGGAGTTATAACACATAGCTGAACCTATGATGGGATATTTACTTGGAGAAAAAGGGTTTCAAAATGAAGACTCTAAATGGAATAGGTGTTTCTGGATTGTATGGGATTTCTACTTCCAGTCATTGTAGGTATCGCTGTATCACGCTCTACAATGGTCGTACATATTTGCACACCACCAGTAGTGCATGGGAGTTCCAGTCTCTCCACATTCTCCAACAGTTATTGCTTTGTTTTTAAATTGGGTTGGCATTGTTGGTGTAAGGTTGTAGCTCCTCATTGTTTTGATTTGCATATCCTGGATGACTAATGATAGTGAGCATTTCATTATAAGTTTGTTTGTCCTTTATTGCTTAGCTGCCTGCTCATGCCTTTTGTCTGGATTATTAATTTTTAGTCTGCCTTTTTAATTGGATTATTAATTTTTTTCTTATTGAAGTATTGTGGTTTCCTATAGGTTTTAGGGATTAATCCTTGTCCAATTTGTCATGGCTGAAGATTTTGTAGTTGGGCTACTAACTGCAAGATCAGCCATTTGAAACCAGAAGCTCCTTTGCAGGGAAGATGAGGTATTCTATTCCCATAAAGAGTGACAGTCTCAGAAACCCACAAGGAGAGTTCTGCCTTGTCCTATGGAGTGACTCTGTGTCAGAAGTGTTTCAATGGCAGTAAGTTTTGTTTTTTCAATGTTCATAGCAGTACTGCTCACAATAGTAAGAAATTGGAAGCAACCCCAATGCCCATAAGTACAAGAATATATAAAGAAACTTTGTGCATACACACAATGGAATATTAGCACCACTTACATAAAATATTAAAACCAGGAAGCACCTCATGATATAACTAGATCTAGAGAGCATCATGTTGAATGAAATGAGCTAAGCACAAAAGGGAAAAGAGTGTATGCGGCCACTACTTTAAGGGTGAAAACTAAGATAAAGACTTTCATACCCACTGGAACAGACTTTGGAGCACGGGGAAGGAGAGAATAAAATGCTGGATAGAGGTGCATCGAGGGAGAAGAGAAATTGGTGGGAGGGGCGTAGAATACAGGGGAGGTGGCTGAATTGATGGTCTAAAACTTAATACTCCCACTTAACTTACAGTAAAAATAAATTAACAGTAAGATGAGTACTTCATATATACTCTTTGTTTTTTATATATTCTTGAATATCTAAACCAATGATAGGTTGTTTTGTCAAAGTCAGTATTTTCTTTCATGGAGACGCATCGATTTAAAGATGATTTGCAAATTTGCCAGTACAGCAACATTGTGTTCTTAAACAAATAAACATTTTTCCACTCTGCTCTAATATGATATTTGCTTAAATGTATGGAGATAGTACTAATCCATTTAGAAAGTAACTCCAATGTCGCTGGTTTATCAGTTTACTTCATTTTAAAGAGGATATGTGAGACAATTAAAATTCGCTGTTATTGTCTCATAGGCAATATGCCTTTGTTATCCAAACTCTCTAGGAAAAATCTATAATTTCATGGCAGAAGAAATAGGATCAATGGTTAAAAACTTAATAGTACTGTATTAGTAAGAACAGCTTTAAAATTTTAATTAAATTATTAGTTATTTGCACAGATAATTGTTATTTATTTACTAGATATCAATTGAGCAACTCCTCTCTGATAAGTTCTTATTATCGGCCTGAAAAATGCTCCATTTTAAAATAAGCAAAAAGTCAATGTTAAATAGAGTTGTCTTGAACATGTATATAGATTGTTCTTTATATTGAGAGCTTTGTAAGAGGTAAAGATGTATATACACACTTGTATGCAAAAACAAATATTCACACATTACAAGAGGACTATGTGTCCTTTTAACCTAATGATACATTATCATACTTGAGAAATAGAGATATGATTCCAATGAAAGAAATTATGTATGTACCTTTTGATTTGATTTCATAGTCCAAATGATATGTCCTAGATAATCCTCTGTGTTCCAAAAAATCTCAGTGAAATAACCTACCTTTCATTGTTATGAGTTTTCATAGTTTTGATCTCAAAACAAGTGCACAGATGCTAAAAATGCAGAGATATGAGGGTTCAGTGCATGCGGATTTCATGTATCATTTAGTTGCCAAAGGAAAGATTGCCACTCACAGGAATGTGAGAAACCCATCAAAACAAGCGAAGTGCCAAAAATATGTGGTGCAAAATTGTTCCCTGTAGACTCTCTATGTACAGGCATATTTCAGCTTCTGAATCTGAATTTTGCTCATAGCTGAGCTAAAGAAATTCTGCAAAGACTTCAGTGCTAAAAATATGCAGGAACACATTCTTGCCTAATGCAGCCTATATCACAGACACTTTAGGATACCAAATACAGTAATTTGTAGCATAATGAAATCTATTTATTCTATAAATGCATTGATAACTTGTTTATTTATAGCTTCTTGTTTTTAATGTGATATCATAAATTAATGATATTAAATGCTCTGCTCTATTTTGTTGCTTAATGAATACATGCCTCCATTTATCTGTTTCTCATTTGGTGGATAAAATTTACAATTTGCATTGTAGTTATGAAGTTCTCATTTAAAGTTGCCTAATGTGGAAATGGATATTGGTGATAGTTTTATAACAGGATTAATAAAATTGATGCCAATCAATTGTATACATGAAAATTTAACAAATGAAAACTTAACAAAGACATTAGCAAATGTCATGTAATAGGAGGGTTTCTCAAAAGTTTTGCTCCAGAAACATAAAAATATGAAGAAAGTGTTAATCGACATAGCCTCCATTCTGAAAGTGGTGCTTCCATTATTATAACCATCCTGTGCAGAACGATATACTCTTCTATTCACATCATGCTAAACTGGAAGTTTCAGCATCTCCAGGGATTGAAAATTGTATTCCTTTCCTAAAGGAAGAAGCCCACCAGCCTGCGTGATCGTGAGGTGTCGATGGGATCAGGTTTCAGGCATCAAAGACCCCAAACAAACAAACAAAAAGCTTATCCATGGGAATGAGGGGGAGGGCAGAATGGAGACCCAAAGCCCATCTGCGGTCTATTGGACACTCCCTGCCAGAACAGCCACAAGGAAGAGAAGAGCCAAGCAGGGGGGCAGTATAGCACTTCCTCTAGTTCTTTAATCCCCCACAGCCCCCACCATGACCCCAATTCTATCTTAGGAACCTGGTTAAACCAGACCATATATACTGGTACAGATAAGAGCTTGAAACACAGGGAATCCAGAACAGATAGACCCCGCAGGACCAATAAGGGGAGCAGCGATACTAGGAGGGTAAGTGTGAAGGGGCTAAGAGGAAACTGATCATAATGATCAATGTATGGCCCCACTCCCAGGGGGGTGGACAGCAGAAAAGTGGGTGAAATGAGACAGTGGTCGGTGTAGAACATGGGGAAAAAAAGAAGAAGAAGAATTCTTAAATTATCAAGGGGGCATGGGAAGGGAGGGTGGGAAGGGGAGGGGGGAAATGAAGAGCTGATCCCAGGGGCTCAAGCAGAAAGAACATGTTTGAAAAAGATGATGGCAACAGATGCACAGATGTGTTTGACACAATGGATATAGGTATGGATTCTGATCAGGGCTGTTAGACCCCCTAATAAAATGATATTTTCAAAACTTTGGAATTATATTGTGATAAGAGATGTAAGATCCCCAATAAAAGTATTTTTTGAAAAGAGAACAAAAAGCGAGGGGTGTGAGTAAGAGTAATGGAGAAGAGAAACGGCAGCCTCTGCCCCTGTAAAATGTCCTCCAAGATGTCCATCCTGACGCAATGGATGGATGTAGATAGTGTGATTAGAGCTGTATGAGGCCCCAATAAAGTGACTACAAAACATGTTTCTGGAGTTTAGGAACAAGAACTCTGGAGGGGCAATAACAGAGTGATCGGGTAGATAGTGGTGGGGTGGAGAAGGCAGAGAAAGGTCTTAGAGACAAGCAGGTACACTGTTGTCATGAGAAAACGTACTTAGTAAACGTTTCTGCCGCTTTCCTCACCAGTGGAGTTTTCAATTTTCTGAAAATTTCTTTAAAAGTGACCGGGATCACCGTCCCCTTTCAACCTTTGAGAAACTGTGTTCAGATCGCCCCTGTGGAATTCCCAAAAGAATTTCCAAACCTTCTAAGCAAACCTCTCTGACTGGAATTTAACTGACCCCAGCCTGTAGAAACCGCTGTTTTTATTGAACATTTTAAAAGAAATACCAATGAGATTATGGCAAGTGTGTTACTGAGAGAAGTGGTCTGCAGTTGTCCACTAATTGCAGAAAATGTTATAAGCGTGTTTTGTCGTAATAAACCCATGAAATTATGAACTGAATTCCTAATAGGAGTATTTTTTTACTAACCTGTGTATTGTATGTGTTTGTAGGAGGGGGATTCAGAAAGCTCGTAGAAAAATGGAATTAAAATATAATGATGTTTTCCATGAAATTTGGAAGTCTTTTACATATATATATCTTTACGAGAATTTATTTTAGACAAAGGCAAAACAGACATGGAAGAAATAACTATTTTGTTTTAGTAATTTAAAAGTATCGCTTTTGTTTCTGGTTTTGTTATTGCTGTAGAAACTCTATTCTAGGATTTTCTGTTAAAGAAAATACTATGAAATACACTATATTTAGGAGCAAAGGTAATCAGATTTAATGTTTTCCTTTTACATTATTTATCAATTGAATAATTTCAGCCTGTATCTTAATATGTCCTCTTATCTCCAGAGATTGTCATTAGGTTGATGTTCGTTTTGCAGGTGAGCAGGTGTGTACGTGTTTCATGGAAATGAACTAAATTTTACTTGCAAAACAGATACTTATTTAGGTGTTTATAAACGTTCAAGTTGTTGTTGTTGTTGTTGTTAGGTGCCGTGAAGGGGGTTCCGGTTCACAGTGACTCCGTGAACCCCAGAGGAATCTTGCCTACGTCACCTTAACAACTGTTCTTCTGTTCGATTCCATCGTTGCAGCCACTACAACAATGTTCAGCAGCACACAGTGGCATAAATTGCATTAATACATTCAACAAATACAGACTTTTGACAGTTTCAGACACTGCATTGGATATGATACTGTAATAGTAACCAAAAGAGCATTGAGTCTAATAATACTAAGACATTATTTTTTAAAATAATTTTATTTGGGGCTCCTACAATTCTTATCACAATCCATACATACATCCATTTTGTCAAGCACATTTGTACATTTGTTGCCCTCATCATTTTGAAAACATTTTCTTTCTGCTTGAGCGCTTGGTATCAGCTCCACATTTTCCCCCTCCCTCCCCGCTTCCCCCTCTATCATGGGCCCTTGATAATTTATAAATTATTATTTTGTTATATCTTACACTGTCTGACCTCTCCCTTTACCCCCTTTTCTTTGTCCATCCCCCAGGGAGGCATTATTACTCAGATAAATTAATAAATAAGCTTGGAAATGATGTAGAGTGACTGATCTGCCAGCATATGGTCACTAAGTTGGAAGTCTGTATAAGATTTGTAGGAAATAAGATGGTGCGGTTGAGTCAGAGAGCAAAGAATGTATAAAGTCCTTACTATTTTAAGGCACATTCAAGTTGCTGGAAAGCTCGTGTTATTTAAGCCCAAAGATTGAGGGAAAGATTGTTGGAAAACTAGAATGGATAATATAATAGTTAAGTTTTGTGTCAACTTTGCTAAGCCTACATTTTCTGTAATTTAGTAATGTTATAACCTAACACAATAGAATCAATTTCATAATGGAATATGCTGAGTAGCTAGTCTGTGGTAAGAAGGTTAGAGTGGAATGCAACCCCCTTATTCAGGTGATGTCCCTCACAAAGTGGAAAGAAAGTTTCCTTGGGGATGTGGACAACTTCAATATAAGTGCTGTGGAAAAGCTTGCTTTGCTTGTTGCCAGGTACGCATCCTGAATCTGACTCATAGAAATTCAGTCTTTTGGACTTGTATCAATGGCCTGTCTGCTGGACCTTGGGGATAGCAATAGTCGGCCATCTGACCTGTTGACCTTACACTCATGTCACAATCCTAACCTGATGGCTATGGATTTATCTTCTTCTGTGTCTTGGTATCCACTAGGGTACGCCTGATGATTCTGGTTTGATCTTCCCACAAAGCTATGAGTAGGACAAGTTTCCAACATATTATCAGAACCATGGAGCTTCAACTGGATGTGCTCACTATTAAAATGTGCGAACCATTTTCTTGATGCAAATTGCGCTCTACCGCTCTCTTTTAACAACTGTCACTGGTATTGCTCTTCTAGAGAACCCAGATGAACACATACTATGTTGCATGATATAGAACATGGGTTTTTACTCTTATTGAAAAAACTGAAGTAATTTAAAATGTTGGATACAATTAGATTTTTTTTAATTTGAAGAAATAATATTTCTTGTTGTGGTGAATAAGGATGAAAATGCATTCGATGAACCCAGTGAGGTGCTAATTGAAATTCTAGGTAAGTGACAGAGAAGCTGAGCAAGAGACATTGTGACAGTGGAGCTGGAGAAACTGGATGCTTATAGGAGCAGAGACTAATGAGGAAGAAGACTATAAAAAAGATGACAGCTATGTTTCTGGCTCGTACACTTGCATAGATTATGTCGTCCTTCATGGGAAGATGACGAACTAGGTAAAATGTAGGGGAGAGAAGATTATATTCTTTTCCTGAAGATAAGGATACTAAAACATTCTAATAAAAGCAGGGAGATAACAAATATGTTTTAGCTTTTTCCTGCATGCATCTAGAGAGCAGAGAAGAAATATTAGCAGCAAAAATTGAAATCTGTCTAGCATTTGATGGCATGTATGTGGTTACGATTCCTAGAAGAAAACCCTCAGTGTGGAGGGACAAATGCATGCTTTCAAGTACTTTAAGTGCACCCATGAGGAGAGAAGTGTACATATGACAAAAGTATATGTATCCAGAGAGGAAGGAAGCAATCCGAGGAGTAGAGATCAGAAATAAATGGGGCGGGGGAGGAGGATTTCATGAGAACTGTTGGTAAGAGTGATGGAAGTGATGGAAGTTGGTGGGATGTAATAAATAAAAATTAATAAATTGCATTAGATTTAGATATGTTGGGATCATAAACCAGTCTTGAATGGGAGGTGATAGAATTGATGACACCATCCTTCCAGCTACTCATTTCAAAGACAACAATATGAATCCTTTCCAACAAGAATTTAGATCATCTATCATTTCAGAATTCGCCTGCAAACTGAGTGCATCTCCTTCTCTCTTCTACTACTTGCTGTCTCTTGTCAGGACAATAGCTTCCTCTAGTTGCCTCTTAACAATTCTGTCCTCCAGATGAACCCTAAGGACCAGTGGTGAGAGTGGAGATACCAGGAGGGTGGAGAGAAGGTGAGGGAGAAAGGGGGAACTGATTACAAGGGCTACATATAACCTCCTCCCTGGGAGAAGGACAGCAGAGAGGTGGATAAAGGGAGATGTCAGACGGTATAAGATCTGACAAAACAATAATAATTTATAAATCATCAAGGGTTCATGGGGGAGGGGACAACGGGGAGGGAGGGGAAAAATGAGCTGATACCAAGGGCTCAAGTAGAAAGCAAATGTTTTGAGAATAATGAGGGAAACAAATGTACAAAAGTGCTTGACACAGTGGATGGATGTGTGGATTGTGATAAGCATTGTACAAGCCCCCAATAACATGATTTAATTATTTAAAAAATTCTGTCCTCATATGTACAAGTCATGTCTTTTCTCTCCTGAAAACACAGGAATGACTTCCAATTTTGCTTGCAGTAGAAGACAAATGATTTAGAATATCAAAGAGAGACACCATTTAACTTCCTGCTAATGGTCTTGCTCATCTGCATGGTGTGTCTTTGTCTCTCGAGACTTAATACATGTTCTTCTAAACAGATATTTGAGATAAGACCCCTTTTGTACCTTAAAACAAGTTGTGTAGGCAGAAACCAGGATTCCAAAGCTGTCTTTCCCAGTGGCATCTCTGGAGGGTTTAGTAAACTTGGTGCCAGGGGGGGAAAAAAGGAATTTTCTTTACATTTCCATGGCTTATAAGTGACTCGGCAGGAGTAAGCACTCTTGGAACTATGAACCTGTGAATTGTTCATTCTTCTCTGTTATGATTGCTTTTGATACCTAGGTTTGCATGGCTCAGAATCTTCTGAAAATTGACAGTTTGCTTCGGGTTTGATAGAGATCCTGAACTGAGGACTTTGTTTTTACAAAGTGTACAGTGCTCTTCATAGGTCTCATCAAAAGATCCAATTTGAAACCCCACTCTGGGAGTTGGATTTCACCTTAACAACTGTTACAGACTAAAGGCAATGAAACACTCTTTTCGACTTTGGACATTTTAGACATCTTTGTCCATTCAAGAAGCTGACAGACATCCAGAATTAGTTTTGTCATCAAACGACATTTCACCTTTTCTGAAGGGCTGTCTTTGTAAACTGTGTTCAGCATCCCAACAGTTTCGGTGGCAGTTTTCCCTAGCAGGAACCAAAATTTCACAGTCACATGGCTGTTCTCTTAAATCAGTCATCAGAAAAATCAAGGTTCAAGCGAAACTATTTTCATGAAAAAATGCATTGTGACTAGAGAGAAACAGGTGATGCCACTGGGTGCACTAACTCAGAGCGAGTTGCTTGATGCTCGCCTAGCTGAAAAATGTGTAGTACAAGAGTTCCTGCCAGCAGAGATTTTTTTCCGTTTTTTTGGGGGGGGGTTCCCCCTCATCGAATGTTCCTTAGGTTTTTTTGGGGGGGTTCCCTCATAGAATGTTCCTTAGGGTTTCCAAAATTGTAAACTTTTATGGAAGCAGATTACCTACCAGAGTAGGTGATGTGTTAGCAGCAGCCGATGCCTTAATCCCCTGCACCTCTTGAGCTTCTTGCTTGTGGGAATAAAATAATAGTAACTCAAAAGCCACACGTTTCAGAAAATCAGTATAATGGGGTGCATCTGATCTTTTCACAAAGAGCTATCCAATATGCTGGAAACAATGTAGTCTATCCAGGTTTTAATATTATATTAGGGTCATATTTTTATCAATCCTTTGGATAAGAGGATCCTAAATACGAGTGTTTGAAAAACAAACAAACATGTAATTGAAAATATCATGTAATTAAAATACCATGGGGTGGGCAGGGATCACTTTAATCCTCAAAGTAACATCCTTGTTTTTCAAGAATCTAAAGAAATCTTGTGCAGCATGTTTACTCAATGCAATCATTTGATCTCTTGGCTGTTGTTTCAACGAGCATTGATTATGGATCCAGGCAATACAAAATCCTTGATAACGTCAATTTTTTCTCCTTTGACCATAAGTTGGTCCAATTGTGAGGATTGGGTTTTCTTTATATTGAATTGAAATCCATATGGAAGGCTGAAGTCCTTGATTTACAGCAGCAAGTGTGTCACCGCTCCTCACCATCAGCAAGTAAGATTGCTTTACCTGCAAATCACCAGTTGCTAATACCTTTCTTCCAATTGTGGTGCCACATTCTCCTTCATATAATTCAGCTTCTCTGACACACGACATAAAAATTTACTATGTACAGTGAGAGGATGCAACTCTGACACACCCATTTCCTAATTTTAAACCCTTGTTCTATTTGCATAAAGTCTTTTAATTCATGTGCAGGCTGTGCATGAGTACATGCAAGTGTTCTGAAATTTCCATTCTTCTCAAGATTATCCATAATTTGTTATAATCCACACAGTTGTATGCCTCAACTTACCCAATAAAATATAAATAAATGCTTTTCTGGTGTACTCTGCTTTCAGGCAAGATACATCTGACATTAGCAGTGATATTCCTTGTGTCAAATCTTCTGAATCTAGCCTCAACCTCTGGCTTCTCTCTGTCAATGTACAGTCTCTCTCAATGTACATAAAAAATGTGTTTGCATGTGTTATCAATGATAATGTTCTATAATTTGAGCACTCTTTTGGGCTGTGTGCAAATATGGATCTCTTCCATCAGTTGATCAGCTAGCTGCTTCATAAATTTCCTGTCATAGATAGGTGAGTGCTTCTAATCTTTAGGAGCTTGTTGAAACATTTCAAATGGTATTACATCTATTCCTGGAGCCATCAAGTCTTCTATCTGGCTAATTTTTAATCATGCGCTACCTCTTGCAATGGTCTCTTTCCTTTTAGCACAGTTAATGTATGTATTTTTTCCATCTGCTTTACATGCTTCTTGGATCCTTCAAAATTTTGCCCATGGAATTTTCATCTCAAGGTTTGAATATTTTTGTTGCGTTCTTTCAGTGTAAGGTAAGCTGTGCATGTTCTTCTCTTTTGATTTTCTAACGCTAGGTAGCTGCACACTTCATTGTCATGTTTTACTTTGTCTGCTTGAGCTGCCCTTTGAAATCTTCTGTTCAGTTCCTTTACTCTATCTTTTTTTTTTTTTTACGTGCCTTAGCTACTCTACCACTAAGGGCAATTTCAGATATTTGTTATCCATTTTGATGCTCTCTGATGTCTTTTTAATGACTGTGAACGTCTGGGTGCTTCAGAGAATCAAATCCACAGAAACTCATGTGTAAGAGAAAGTTTTATATAAAGCTTAAGTGCACATCAAGAAAATATCAAGGGGGAATTGATCACAGGGAGCTACATATAACCTCCTCTTTGGGGGATGGGCAGCAGAGGGGTGGGTGAAGGGAGACACCGGGCAGTGTAATATAAGATATAATAGTAACTTATAAATTATCAAGGGTGCATGGGGGAGAGGGAGGAGGAAGGGAGGGGGAGGGGGGGAAAGAAAAATGTGCTGATTCCGGGAACCCAAGAGGAAAGCGAATTTTGGGAATAATGACGGCAACAAATGTATAGATGTGCTTTGCACAATTGATCTATGTATTGTGATGAATTGCATGAGCCCCAATAAATTGATTTTAAAAAAAGGAATTGTAGGAGCCCCCAATAAAATAATTTAAAAAAATAAAATAAAATAAAAAATATATATATAAAAAAGAAAACATCCTAACCCAGTGCTGCCCAAGCCTACAAGTCCAACATTAACCCAATGTCTGACACCAATCCACGAAGTCCTCCTCCAGCTCACAAAACAAACACAATGATGCCGACTGAAGGAGGAAAGCCAAGTCAGTGAATGTGTGAGCATCTCGGCACTGGCAGGGGTCTCCACGTGGCTGCTCCAGCACCCAGGGCTGCATCGGGGTACCTCCATGTGGCTTCTTCTTTGGGATGTCTTTCAGGAAGTCAGTCTTTCAAGCTGAAGCAGGGAACTGGCTAAGGCAGCTGCACCCTGGTCCGACCATCCCAATGCAAGAGACCAGAGAACTCGAAAGGTGAGGCTCACTGAGCCATTTATCCCTCTGCCCTTCAATTGACCCCCACATGTGTTTATCGGCCAGGTTGGCACAATAAACTAACTTCTTCAATCCACCCTTTGCCAACCTGGCACCTGCACATAATTCTTTAGCTTCACGATTGCAATTAAGTAAACCTACACGTTAATCCTATAATCCTGTGAGTATGTTTCCCCACCTATGAGAATTTGTAAGCCAACCACTTCATGCCTTTATCCCCCCAATTTTGAGTATCCAATTTATATACTGCCCACTTACATCAACCCAGTTCTCTGAGAAGACAATCATGTTTTTCGACACGAAGTCTTCATTCCAGTTGGAACCTTGTGAAGTCTGCATCCATAAACAAAGTCAAATCTGGACAGGCCATCCATAAAGTCAGTAACAATATGCACCAGTTCATAGGCTCAAAAATCTCCATCTGGTGGGGTTCTGTTCACCTCAATGTGGGCTGCCTCACTCAGCCTCCACAGGGTATTGATCACCTTGCCTTAGACCATGGACTCTCACCAATACTCAACAAGCCTAGCCCCCTAGTGCTAGGTCATGAACATTAGACCAGTCAACCTGCTCTGATCTCCTTTTTTCCCCTGTAAACCAAGTCCACAGGTGTCAGTGGCCAAAGTCTCTTTATTGCTGCATTTCTCCCACTTCCACTCAACAAGTAGATCCAGGTGGTCACCTACCAAGCATTTCAGTCTGCTCATAGGCTCCTTTTAACATTCAGTCCCAGAGAGGAGTTTTCTTCATGGTTGCAGATTTTTTCCAGTTTCTGACAAAGATTATTTTTCCTGAGTACTTCAAAGGACTGAGTGGGGTGTATATTTTCAAAGCTTTCTTTGCATGCATGGCCTAAACCCCTCTAAAGATCAAATTTTAATGGCTGAAAGCAAGTGGGCTTACAAACTTTCTATTTTCATACTTCGCAAATTATATATATATATATAAGCTTTCTTTTAGTGAAAAAAAGGAACTCAAAGTATTTCCCATTATTTTAAAACTGTAGTTAGTGAAAATGCTTCTGATGAATTTGTTGCTTAAAAGGGTTGGTTCAATTATTTCAAAGTAAGAGCAAATTTGCATAAGATTAGAAAGCAAGTGTAAGTTGTCCATACATTGGGTTTCTCTACTCAAGACTGCCTGTCTCATGGCCATCCAGTCAATGTCAACTAACAGCCACCCTACAGGACAGGGTGGAACTGCCCCTGTGAGTTTCTGCCACTGTAACTCTCTACAGGAGTAGCAAGTCCTGTCTTTTTCCTGACTGCAGACTGGTGGTTTCAAACTGTTGACCTTGTGCATCTTATTAAGCCCTTAGGCTCTTGAACTGCCTATATGTATATTTCAAATGTTGGAAGATGGAAAAGAGATATAATTCCCATAAAAAACACAGATAAACACACATAGGGATTTATAAAAACAGAACTTCAACAAAATTTTAGAGGTGCCAAAATTTTTGTTGAAATGATTATTTCCAATTAGATAATCCTATGCTCGCTAAGGGTTCATGAGGCTGTATTTAAATAGAGCCCATCTTTAAAAACAAAACAAAACCAAAGTCCCACTCACTGCCTTCTTTTCTATCTATGTCCTGATGCGTCCTGTGGACACTCAATTTCCCTGACTTCTGTAGAAGATCACACAACATGAAACATAGCAAAATGTTTTATTTTCAGAGTCTAGTTTTTTCATCCAAGAGCTTTCGTCGCATAATGGGCTACACATTAAGCTGCTAACCTCTAGATCAACAGTTCAAAACCAACAGCTATTCCACAGGGAGGGGAAGGGGAGGGCAGGGATGTTCTATTCCTGTAACGGTTTGCAGTCTCAGAAACCCTCATGGCAGCCCACTCTGTCCTAGAGTTACTCTGAGTTGGAAATAACTCCATGAAAGTGTTTTGACTCTATGCTGTTGTTTGTCACTCTCGTAATGACCACAGATACCAAAGACACCTATTTTATTATCTACTCATCGCATTGCTTGGTAAAGTACAGGGATTGAAAAAAAAAAAAAAAGGAAGGCCCTTGTTGAAATGGACTGACACAATTACTGCAATGATGCGCTCAACTTAAGAACCATTGTGAGGATGGCCCAGGATGGCTGGGAAGTGTTTCTTCTATTGTACAGAGCAGCGGTATCAAACGGGCGGTCTACGGACCCCATGCAGCCACCGAGGTAATTTTTGTGGTTCACGATGCTCTGAAATAAAATGCCCTCTTCAGTAAACCTAAATTCCAAGGAAATTGGAAACATCTATTCCATAATCTTCCAGAAAACATAATATGTGTCAATGAGCATATTTAAAAAGCAGTTAAAGATATTATGGTAAATGTTTTATAGCAGGTGCTAATGTGCTCAGTTATGACTATGAGCCAAACTGAAAATAACACCACAATTATGCCACAACTAAAGTATTTTGGCAAAATGAGAAAGAGTAAAAATGGAAGATGCTGGTTCTCATGCATCCCCCCCACACACACACACATTAAACAGTGTTGGGAAAAAGGTTACGTAGCAATAATTCAGACAATGAGGAGCTAAATGCCCTGGAGCCATGAACAAAATTGTCGTGTACCTTCACAGACCCAAGAATTCAAGAAGCGGCAAAGGATAACAGCAGGAAACGTTCTAAGTCAGATAGGAGCATCCTACCTCAGTAAAAACAAATCCAAACTCCATGGCATGAAGTCAAAGTGACTCATAGCGACCCTCTGCGGTTTCCACTGTAAACACTGCAACCTTTTACTGGAGTAGAAAGCCCACTCTTTCTAACACTGGTGGTTACAAGTGCTGTCGGTGTGGATCCGAGCCCAAAGCATAACCACTACACCACCAGGGCTCCTGTACCTCAGTATAGAGCCCTAATAATAATCTCAGTAGAGGTACCTGGGACGCACCTCTGTGAACACCCAACAGGGCATCCATCCTCTGAAAGGAGGCATCTGGGATGGAAGTACAGCCATGCTGATGAGCATGTGCAGCCCAGGAGGGGAAGGGAGTCTGAGACCTTGCTACAACCAAGCCCATAACACTGCAGGGAACTTGAAGGTCACTATGTCATGGACTGCTGTTAAATATGGTTATCCATTTCAAAAACACAATTAAACTAAAATTTAGAGGTTTATGTAATGTACGCAAGATTCTATATCCAGCAAACTGTCCATCTTCTCTCTAAAGCCTGTGACTTAGCACAAAATAATAATAGATTTATTATTCCACAGCCCTGGAAACAGTATGACATCATTCTACTCTGCCCTGTCTGGTGGCTCTGAGTTGGAATCAACTTAATGGCAATATTTTAATACCTTACTCATTACCACACAATAGACTAATATAATAGATGGCGGCATCTCTTGCCTGTATGTCATTAAGTATAGATCTAGGAGCGTTGACTGTATATATGCAGGACATTTGATAGCCATGAGTACCATTAAACCCCTAACATCTTTTTTCATGTGACTAAGAAAGAGTAAAGTATGATCTGTTCAATTTGAATAGGAATGTCTCTAAGAAATGATTAAGAAACACATCCTTAGATGTGACGTATCACTGATACTTTAACCCAAATATAAGAAAAATTCTAATGCATCACTAATATTGTGTAAATTTTTTAAATCTGACAAATATTTAAATCTGGTAAAATTAATATAAATTATAGTGGTGTTTCAATTTAATTTTAGCTATAATAACTTAATCATATGAGCATGTGTAATACATAAGTTTTTTCCAGTATTCATATACATGAATATATTTTCAGCATGTTCTTACTTCTATCCAATTATAGATGATCAATATAATTATGCAAGCTCAACTGAGATGATAACTTTAAAAGTTAAGGGTTTCTTCAAGTTAATTTTGAGATCTTATTTTCAATATTGATCATTTAAGTGAGAAATTTATCTTTATGGAATGAATAAAGCATGAACAAATAAGGAGCACAAAGTTATAGCTAATGTTTGAAATGATAGTATAAGCTTCTCTTCTTGGGACATATATAGAAATACAGATGAAGAATTATAGAGAGAATGGTTTCAAATCTACTGTCAGACTCTATAAAGGTATTTTCATCTTTAAACTATTAGAAGATAGTTATAATAACTTCAACTTTCGTGAGATCAATCATGATCATACAGTCTACTTTTTCTAAATAATGAATATGGAGGTAAAACATACCATGTAATCAAAATAAAAATTACTACTGGATTATTTTACCTTTCTCTTTTTCATACTACGTAGTTATAATCTGCTATTTATTTTGTACTTGCCACACATCTCAGCTTGTTCGAGCCACAATTCAAGTGCTCAATCACCACAGATGGGCAGTGTCTACTAGTTACAGGAAAAGGTCAAGAGGTCCCTCAGAACCCGGTCACTGCCAAAACCGGCAAGAAATTGGAGACTGTGCAATGTATCCTTACAAGTTTTAAGGGAACAATTAATCTTTTTTTTTTTTTTTAGCTTAGTTAAAAGACTGGTGATTAACAGCAAAAACCATAGCCAGCACCATTCACATCTCAATTGGTTCAACTTACACAATTTTGACTAAAAAATTAAAGTTGTGCAAACTGCTGTACCCATTTCAGCTTGTCAATAGCAGAGTTTCAATGGGAATTGTAAGCAAGTGGATTCAAAATCCTGAAGCATTACTTGGAAGAATTGTAACAGGATATCAAACATGATATTATCAGTATGATCCGAAAGATAAAACACAAAGAAATCAATGATTACCTAAAGGTGAAGTAGTCCAGCCAAAGTAAAAGCTAGCCAGTCAAGAGAAAAGACCATGACAACCGTTCTCTGAGATGCACAAGCAATTTTGCTTCTTGAGCTAAGAATGATAAAAAAGAACCAAGTTGCTGTCATTGAGTGGGTTTGGGAGAATGTAAATCTTTATGAGAGTGGATGAGCTCAACTTGTTTCCAAGCAAAGAGTAATAATAACTGCTTATTATTAGATCATTTTAGAAAGTTAGGCAAAGATTTTATAGAAAAATGCCCAGGAAATCTTCCCCGGAGAGTCCTTGACCACGGTAACAATATTTCTGTTCATTCTTCTCATCAAACAGGGGTGATATTTTCAAGAGTTTTATGAGAAACCATGAGTCATCCATTTTACAGTCCCAATTTGGCTTCTTCTGACTTCTTTTTGGTTTCTAATCTTAAACTATATTTAAAGGGTGCCTGCCCTTTCATCTTTAGTCAATAATGGGGAAAAGGAACACTGCATTTTGATGCTTAAATGACCACGATCTTCCGTTCTTTAGAGAATGACTAAATGGTTGTCTTGAACTTGATGAAGCATATCTTCAGAAATAAAAGTTACATATTTGAATTTTTTTCTTTTAATTCCATTTTGCAAACAGAAAAGGAAGTGTACTGCGGTATTTTCAAAATGTCCATGTACTTATTATCATATGATTATATGATTATTGTGTAGGAATGGACCAAGTACCGTAGGGGATTGATTAAGAATACTGGTTTGTTGTTTTTGTTATTTAATCTTGCAGCCTCCTGTGGGTTTCCAAGCCTGTAACTCCTTACAGAGCAGAAAGTCCAGACATCTCCCACAGAGCCACTGGTAGTTTCAAACTGTTGACCATGAGAATCTCAGTCCAGCACATAACCACTACACTATTAGGACTCTTGTCAGGAGGTTAGTTTGTACAAACCGTGGTGGGTCAAGATACAAGATGAGGAATTTGTGTAAAGGGAAATAACACATACCTGACATTATAGTCATCATATTTGATGATATATCGCTTCAATGGACAAGTGACTAAGGTTCTATTTTTATTTCAAATATATTAATATAGTCAGTGTACATAGTTTTACATCACTCTGAATGTAAGACTTCTTTGAATTAGTAATTAAATATTTATTTCACTCAATATTACGTTTCTAATCAGTTCACATTATTTTTTAGTAATTCCTACTAGTATGTCTGTGTCAAGCAACAGTATTTTTATACCACTAACTGGATTTCTAAAGCATATCAAAAATAATTTCCTTTTTCCTGTTGAAGACCATATTTGAGAATGACTTTTTTAATGCAGTAAAACATTACCAAGACAGTTTCAGATATGGCTACGACAACTCCAGCATTCATGAAACAAAAGTTTCTTATAGGATTCAATAACAAAATATACATCAATATTTCAGTGGGTGGATTGTATTTGTCTGTGTTGGTGGTTCATTTAGCAACTAATACTTAAAAGAGAGAGAGAAAACATCATCCTAATTCTAAAAGCATGCTCTGGAATAGCTTTGCAATGCAGTGTTTGGGAATCCCTCTTCAGCTTATAATGAGAAAATGAGAGCCTGCTAGTTAGTAATGGGAAAGGGACTACTCTTAGGCCTAATACTCTATATTTCCTCTTGTAGAGGCATACAATTTACTTTCTGATATTTTGTTTAATCTAGCAAAAAAAGAATAGCAGAGTGGAAGTCATGCATTTTAGATAAAATCTTTTTAATAACCAACTGAAACAAACCAACCAAAAAACAAGCCCACTGCCTTTTAGGTGATTCTGACCCCTAATAGGAATTGTAATTGTAATCTTATATCAGTAAGTGCTCAATGGGAATGGTAGATTCCAAATAAAAATCCCCAAGGCATTTAATTTAAGATTGTGTCTCTCATACTACAGTCATCCTATACAAAGTTTCAGGAATTATATAAAAATATATATATTTATAATCATGCTCAATGGGAATGGTAGATTCCAAATAAAAATCCCCAAGGCATTTAATTTAAGATTGTGTCTCTCATACTACAGTCATCCTATACAAATTTTCAGGAATTATATAAAAATATATATATTTATAATCTGTCTTCTCTCATTTAAGGGCTAACAAGATAATTTTTGATAAAATCATTTCTATAGAATACTATTTTTTACTTTGTAAGCTATTTTAAATTATCCTTATATAGATGATGCATGTTCTAAAACCTAAAAAAGAAAAAAAAAGATCCTTTACAATGACATATTAATGAGCTAAATAATATTGTTGAAAAGCATTTGTAGTAATAAAATACATTTACAATAATAGGAACCATTTATATGAAGCAATAACTTTAAAAATCATTTCACATTGCCACTAATATTTTTAATTTAATATATAGTTATCCAATACTCAAAATTTTAAAGTGAAGGGCATATGTAATATTCACTCAAAAGCTTTTATTTCAATGAAAAAAATAACATTCATTGACTTCTCAGGGATATATTGCTGGCTAGCAAAAGAACAAAGGTCAAAAGTACAATTTTATTTATTATAGCAAATGTTATCATGCATATATATGTCCCATATAAATTTTAATTATACTATAATAGACACATTTTGAAACATGCTGTATAAAACATAACATCATTTTTTTAAGGAAAAGACAACTGTAGAATTGCAATGCTGATATCTACATCTGAACAGCTGAATCGAAAATTTCAAAGGAGTGCTCAAGAAGACAAAGTAAAGTATTATAATGAAATGTGCAGAGACCTAGAATTAGAAAAAACAAAAATCAAGAACACGCTCACCATATCGTAAAATGAAAGAAGTCAAAATAAGTCAATCCTTGTCTTGCAATCTTGAAAGATTCAATGGACAAAATACCGAATGATAGAAGAAGCATTAAAAGAAGATACAGAATATACAAAGTCACTGTATGAAAAAAATTTGTTAACATCCAACCATTTCAAAAGGTAGCATATGATCAAGGTCTAATGGTACTAAGGAAGAAGTTCATGCGCTGCTGAAAGCATTAACAAAAATTACAAGGTTGTAGGAATGGATAATGACCATTTAAATTGCTCCACATGCTGGGGAAGCACTCACTAATCTATGTCAAGATAGTTGAAATACAACTACCTGGCCAGCTGCCTAGAACAGACCCATATTTGTAACCTTTTCCAAGAAAGGTGAACCAGCAGAATGCACATATTGTAAAACTATATCATGAATATGATAGGCAAGAAAATTTTTGCTGGAGATCGCCCAACAATAGTTGCAGCAGTTCAATGAAAAGGAGCTTCCAAAGATTTGGGCTGGTTTAAGAAGGGGGTGTGGAACAAGGGATGTCATTACTAATGTCAGATTGAACTTGGCTGAAAGCAGAGTGTACTAGAAAAAATGTTTTACTTGTCCTGTCTACTATGGAAAGGCATTCAATTCTGTGTACTGTATAGTATTGCGAGGAATGGGAACTAGGAAGTATCCTGTTTCCCCAAAAGTAAGACATCCCCTGAAAATAAGACCTACTTAGAGTTTTGCTTCTCGCTGAAATATAAGGCATCCTCCCCGAAAATAAGACCTCCCCCAAAATAAGGCCCCCTGAAGCTCCCATAATTCTGGACTCTGGACCATAGCAGTAGGCGCTACCGTGCAGCTCACTGTTGGCCACAGCGCAGCCAGAGCAGACAAGGAGTGTGAGGTCTCTTTTAATAAAACAATAATTGTGTACCGTATTCTTCTTCATGGAAAAATAAGACATCCCCTGAAAATAAGACCTAGTGCGTCTTTGGGAGCAAAAATTAATATGACACTTGTCTTATTTTCAGGGAAACAGGGTATATGTGTCAGGTTGTCCTATTGTTCAATCTATATGCTGAGTAAATAATAAGGGAAGCCGAACTATATGAAGAAGAACAATCCATCAATATTGAAGAAGGCCTATTAACAAACATGGTATGCAGATGGCACACCTTGCCTACTGAAAGTGAGGACTTCAAATACTTGCTAATGAAAATCAAGGATTATAGCTTTCAATCTGGATTATAATTTAGAGTGAGAAAAAATTCTCACAACTGGACCAATATGTAACATAATGATAAACAGGAAAAATTGAAGTTGTAAAAAATTTCATCGTGCTTCTATCCATAATCAATGCTCATGGAATAAACATCCATATGATCAAACTAGCCATAGCATTGGGTAAATTTGTTGCACAAGACCACTTTATAGTGTTGAAAAATAAGGTATTGCACTGAGAACTATGGTGCACTTGGCCCAAGCCAGTTGCACCATAACATAAACATGTGAAAATTGAACCAAAATAAGAAAGATCTAAGAAGAATAACTGCATTTGAATGACAATGTTGAATAAAATAATTGTCATACCATGGATTGTCAAAAGATAAAACAAATATGTCTGAGAACTATGACCAAAAATGCTCCTCAGAAACAAGAATGGCAAGACTTCATCTCTCATACTTTGGGCATGTTACCAGAAAAACAGTTTCTAGCAATGGCATCATGCTTGGTAAAGCTGAGGGGCAGTGAAGAACAGGAAGACCCTCAAAAGAAATAAATTGTCACCATGTCTGCAACAGTGGGTTGGTTCAACATAAAACCAATTGTGAGGATTGTGCAGGACTGAGCAGTGCTTGCTTTTGTTTTACAGAGGGTTGCTCTGAGTCAGAACAGCACTTAACAAGAAAAGCAACAAAACACACATCCCACTAAATGACCTGTGTGAATTTGGATAATCTTCTTTAAACACAATTTCTAGGAGTCTTTGAATCTATGAACTATATTGATCCCCAGCACAGGTTTTAAGAAGTCCGCAAGAAAATGCCTCCCAAGTGAATTTAGTGAATGCTTACTAAATGCTTACTATTCTTGTTAGGTGCCTTTGAGCCTTTCAAACTAATAGTGCTCTGTAGACAGCAGAATAAAATATTTCCTGTTCCTTATTTCTTGCCAATTCTTTGCGATGATTAAACCTATTTTTACAGCTACTATGACAATCTATCAACTTAAGTGTTCCTCTTTTTTACTGCCCTCTTTACCAGGCATCATGTTCTTCTCTCGGGATAAATTCCTATTAAAACTATGTCCAAAGCACACGGTATAAAAGCTCACAATCCTCACATCTGAGAAGCATTCTTACTGCTTTCTTGCAAGATTACTTAATTTTCTGGCATCTCAGGGTATATTATATGCTATTTGCCAATACCATTTCTAAGACATTGATTCTTCTTTGATCATCCTTATACAACCCAGATTTCACATACATATAGACAAGTATTGCATCTGGTTGTTAAAATATTTCCATTTATTGTTCATCCATGGCTTAAATGCAGCTTGAACTTTTTTACACAATGTCATCTGTTTCTGATTGTATGCTTCCCTATGAAGTGAATGTTTTAATATTGACCAAATTTTTGGTAGTTATTCTTTGTATTCCTTCCATCTTTTTGATTTTATTGAGCTTTTTAATAATTTGCCTACAACTCAGACTTCATTGTTGTCACTAAAAACTTGTCATTTTAACTGTCAAATGTTTGGCGGTATTTAGGAAATAAGACAAAAGTGAAATATTTTCTAAATAATGCCAAACATCTCAGAGTTAAAAATGACTATCATTCAAATTTACACACCAACTACTATGACCAAGATGAAGAAATAAAAGAGTTTTACCAACTTCTATTTTCTGAAATTTATCAAACATGCAAGGGAGATCAATATTTCAAAGGCAGTTTGAAAAGATAAAGTACGATGATGAACTAAGCACATATCTGAGTCAGGCAACCACCGAGGAAGGATGTGCTCAGGGTTTTACAATGGGAGCCCTGCCGAAGTCATTCAAGTTTTAGTGGGAGAGAGAAGATAAACTCTAGAGCCTACAGCCTATATTGGGATGAAGGATTTTAATCTGTCTAAGCCTGACAGACAACGGTATCAAATTCTGGAGTAGTTAACATGGGGAAATAAGAGAGAAATATGGCGCGTTTTTAGAGAGAATAATAGTAGTAGTGAAGTGATTAAGCTCTATTTTACTAACTAAAAAGTTGGTGGTTCAAATCTCCCAGCTGCTCTAAAGGCTAAAAATGTGGAAGACTGCTTCCATAAAGATTATCTGTTGCCATTTTTACAATGCCCTCAAGTATCTTTCCATTAGAGCTATAGCCTTGAACCCTTATGGGAAGTTGCCCTGTGCCTTATATAGAGAGGAACAATGAGTTAGAATCAACTCAATGCAAAGGGTGTATTTTTATTTGTTTAAAGAATTAAAATTGGAAAAATCACTGCACTACTTTAATGACAGGAAGAGGTTGGATAAAATAAATAAATATAAATCTTTGGAATAGTAATCTACTATTCTAAAATAGAGCAAAAGTCCAGAAATTGAGGTAGCCATGCTCTTATTACCGTGGAAAGATAGTCTAGGGACAATCTACCATGGCATTTCTATTGAAATAGAAGTTGAATTACTGGACTACATGTTATATATTCTATGCATGGATTGTCCAAGCATTATCCATTTAAGACCCTGTTACTCTTCTACTATTAAAAATTGAATCCATTGTCCATTATTTAACTTAGTTACTGTGCTTGCAAACTCTATTTCACTATAGTACACTTCATCATTCCTTAAAAATGGCTGTGCACACTGGCTGTTAGAGAGAAATGGTCATTTTTGTGAATAGTGAGAATGGATTCTATTATCTATTAATTATAGATAAAATGTTATCCCCCAAAATGTAAATGTCTTGCTCTTCTGTTTTTATGATCTACTATGTGTCTTTTACTTACTTGTGAAAATAAGTTACAAGAAGATCTGCAAAGCTACAGAAAAATTGTGGGCTGAAAATAACTATGAAGAGAAAAAAGAGATTGACAGAGCTTAATAGATTGGGTTGCACTGATGGCTCAGAATTACTTTTGAAGAGAAGAAGAACATAGTTATTGAAGTGGTTTGGATGTAAAATTATGGTAGGATCTAAGTCTCTGGACTGACACCAAATTTAATGCCATCCAACTAGAGTGAACAAAGATAGACATACATACAGGATTTGAGAGAAACAACAGATCAAATAAAAATTACTAACAATTGGAATCATTAAATCCTGGAATTATTAATTAAGTATATAAAAGCAAAAAGAAAATTCCCTATAAATTTACTACATATAACCATAGGAAAGAGAGAAAAATGTGTTTATTCAAACGTGATTTTTCTCACATATTATTAAGAATATTAGCTTATAAATGCAATACTTCCTTAGGGTTTTTCTCCTAGGAGAAATTTGATGAATTTTGCAAATTGCTTCTTTTACACAATTTTATGACCACTTGTCTGTTAATTTTTCATTCTCTGATGGCTTGCATGTTGCTTAGATGTTGAAATGTATGTAACTGCTATTTCAACTACCAGCAGGGCAACCCAAAGGGAAGAAGATTCAGCCGAGATTCCAGATTAAGAACAGAAGACAAAGTTTAAAAACGTTGTCCACTTCTGAGGCATTAGGCGCTATAAACCTCATGTATAAAAGTGGAACGTTGTCAGATACTGGAAATCCCATGAACAGCAGTAATATGGTCAAATATCGTGCCAGAAGATGAACCCCGAGACCAGAAAGCACTCAAAGCTTGACAAAGGAAGAGGTCCCTTCTCAAAATAAAACCAACCATAATGACTTGGATAGAGTAATACCATTGGGACCTTCATTTTTTGATGGGGCAAAGCTCAAAATGAGAAGTAGCAGCTGAAAATATCTATGAATAATTTTGAATTTTAATATATGAATTATCAAAAAAGGAAATGGAATATACCAAAATCTATATCCTATGCATTAGTCAGGTGAAATGGGCAATTGGCAATTTTAAATCAGACAAACATATGCTTTACTATGACAGGCATGACAAATTCAAGAGGAATAACATCACATTCATTGTCAGAAAAGAGACTTTAAGATCTTTCTTGAAGTACAGTGATGTCAATGACTGGACACATCCCTGTGAACACAAGGAAAACCAGTCACTGCAACCATCATCCAAGTTTATGCACCAAGCAATGAAGCTAGTGATAATGAAATTGAAGAATTTAACCCATATCTTCATTCTGAAATTCATCAAATATGCAAGCAAGATGCATTAATGACTACTGTTTCTTAAAATACAAAAGTTGGAAATAAAAGGAACAGTAGTTGGAATAATGGTCGTGGTGCTTGCTTAGAGCAAACAAAATGGAGTAACCATGAACAATTAAAAGACTGACAAGAGGCCTACAAGAATAAAGTAAACAAAAAAATAGAAACTGGCTAGAATCCAAAACTACCAGACTATAAACACTTGAGAATGCACCCCTAATTGGACTGAACACCAATGACCACACCTATGGCTACACCCCCACCAAAAATTGTAGGAAAATCAGCTAAGGGCCCAGAAGGCAGAACTTCTGACTGCAGCAAAGGAACAGAACTCTCATTGCTTCCCTCCCTCTTGCTGGTATGTCTTACCTGCTTTTCTTGACTTGCTGTTGATATTTGTGAATGTCCATTGGAATAAAATTGGTTAAAAGACTGTCTGACTCATAGAGTGTGTTATGCTTATGAAAGAACCGGGCCTAGTCACTGTTCAAAGGGTAGAGTCTGAAAGGTTGCTGCCCTGGTGCTTAAGCTGACTGATTCCTAAGCCACATACTAGGGAAGACAATTTAGAGACTACAAGGACGCTGCTACAGTGCATAAGCCAACTGATTCTTAGCTCTCTCTTTGCAACTGTTACAGGTGCTCAAGACAGTGATAGAAATGAAGCTGGAGATCATCTGATAGAATTTTGAAAAACAATGACTTATTCAGACCAAAGACCTTTTCAACAACACAAACAGTGACTATACTCATAGACTTCTCCAGGTATTCCACTTAGAAAAGTTCACATGTATAGTCAATTGACTATAAAAATTGAATGACTACCTCTGTAGGAAGATAATATGGAGAAGCTCAAGATCAGCAGCTAAAACAAAGCTCTGGGACTAACTATGGAATGACCATCAAAGACTTGTATGTAAGTTCAAGTTGAAGCTATAGAAAATGTAAAGAAGTCCATAAGCGTCAAAATATGGCCGGAGTCTATCCCATCTCAATTTCAAGAACATCTCCAGAACAGATTTGATGATTTAAACACTAAGGAGAGAACACTTCTGACCTGTGGAAGAACATCAAGACCATCATTCATGAAGAAAGCAAACAGGGCCTTAAAAACACAGGAAAGAAAGAAAAGATCAAAGAAGGTGTCAGAAAAGATTCTGAAACTTGCTCCAAATTATAGAGTATCTAAGGCACATGGGAAAAAATGAGGAGTTAAAGAGCTGAATATAATACTAATAGGCATTTTGCGAGGGCAACTCAAGAAGGCAATATCAAATATTATAGTAAAATGTGCAAAGACCTAATGTAGAAAACCAAAAAGGAAAAGCATGCTCAGCATATCATAAACTGAAAGAACTCAAAAAAAAATCCAAGCCTTGAATTGCAATATTGAGAAAATCTATGGACAAGATATTGAACGGTACAGGAAGCATCAACAAGAAAAATCCCAGAATAACTGTGTCAAATAGAACAAGTCAACATACCACCATTTCAGGAGGTAGCTTAGCAGGAAGAACCAGTGGTACAGGAGGAAGAAAGTCAAGGTGCATGGAAAGTTTTAACATAAAATAAAAAATTCCTGAAATTAACAGAATACCAACTAAAATATTTCAACAAGCTGATGAAGCACTGGAAGCACTCACTTGTCTATGCCAGGACATTTGGTTGACAGATTCCTGGCCAATTTATTGGAAGAGATTCTTATTTGTACTAATCCAGAGAAAGGTGACAAAATAGAATACTAAAATTGTAAAACAACATTATTTATATCACATGCAGGTAAAGTTTTGCTGAAGATCATTCGAAAATGGTTGCAGCAATACATTAGCATGGAGATACCTAAAGTTCAGACCAGATTCTTAAAAGGAAGTGTTTAAAAAGGGATATAATTGCTAAAATCAGATGGATCTGGGCTTAAATTATCAATGCATCTTTGCTGCATGTTTAATCAATTGCTGAATGAAAACATTGGTAGAATTCTTTAATTTCTTCATCACTTACTTTCAGGCTGCATAAATTGGAATAATGCTGGTATTGATTGGATTTTCCTGAATGTAGATGGATATAGTCCTATTACAGACAGATTTTGAAATGTCCTTTTTGACCATGAATGAAATTCCATTTCTCTTGATTGTGTTATTCTTAGGATAGTAAAACATATGATTTTCTGATTCAAATTGACCAACACCAGTCCATTTCAGCTCACCAATGCCTATAATATCAATCTTTATGAATTCCATTTCATCTTTGACAAGTTCTAACTTTCCTGGATTCATACTTTGTATATTCAAAGATCAGATTATTAATAGATGGTTGCAGCTTTTTCTTCTCACCTTGAGTTCTGCCCCATCAGCAAATGATGATCTCAAAGGGTTTACTTCATTCATTAAAGCATCATGGCCCAGGGGGAAGCAGGGGATATCATAGGTGGTGGGAGCATGGCGAGTTGCCAACAGATCCTAGGTTGACTCCCAGGGTCAGTGGTCTTCATGGCAGGGCCTCTGGAGGCAAACCTGGAGTCCCAACCATTGGAGAAGGTCAAAGGCCTAAGAGAGGGATGTTTCCACTGTAACTCTGTGAAATAGCCCCATCACCAACTGGGCTTAATCAGGCTTTGCCTTGATAGATCGATTGAACTTCATGACTACACTTTCACACAGGTTCTAGTTGACATAAAATATAAATGCCACAATTATCAAACATGTTGGAGTAGTGTGTGATTATTGTTTTTATTTCATGTAAACCTGTTGTGAAGTCACCCATTTCATCTCTAACTCAAGACGCTTCCATCGTCTTTCTTTTCCTTTGCTGTTTTCCATCAGTTTATCAATTTTGTTAATCACTTCAAAGAACCAAATTTTTCTTTTGATTTTATTCTGTGATTTTATATTTCATGATTTCTTCATTTCTTTTGTCATATTATTTTATTATTTTTTTTGTTTCAAGGAATTTATTGATTTTATCTCTTATTTGATCTCTTACCCATTCATTTTTTTTAAAATCAATTTATTGGGGCTCATACAATTCATCACAATACATAGATCGATTGTGTAGAGAACATCTATACATTTGTTGCCCTCATCATTCCCAAAATTCGCTTGCCTCCTGAGTTCCCGGAATCAGCTCGTTTCCCCCCCCCCCACTCCCCCTCACTTCCTCTGCCCCCTCCCCCATGCACCCTTGATAATTTATAAATTATTATTATATATTATATTACACTGCCCGGCGTCTCCCTTCACCTACCCCTCTGTTGCCAATCCCCCAGAGAGGAGGATGTTATATGTAGCTCCCTGTTATCCATTCCCCCTTTCTACACCCCCTTCCCTCCTGGTATCGCCACTGTCACCCCTGGTCCTGAGAGGTTCATCTGTCCTAGATTCCCAGCATTTCCAATTCCCATCTGTACCACTGTGCATCATCTGGTCTAACCAGATCTGCAAGGCAGAATTGGGGTCCTGGTAGTTGGGGGGAGGAAGCGTTTAAGAACTAGAGGAAGGTTGTGGGTTTCATTATTGTTATACTGAACCCTAAGTGACTCATCTCCCCACTACCCCTCTGCAAGGTATGTCCAGTTGAGTAATATGTTGTTCAGAATCTGGGTGTTGGCTTTATGTTTTTTTTGTTTCTATTGTTGATTCCTAGTTTTACAGAATTGTGATCTGAGAAAACAGATTGTAGAATCTCAAGGATTTTCAATTTGATTTAAGTGGATGTATTTTGCCCTTGACTACCTGGGAAGTTCACATCATCATAGGAGGTAGGATCCACATTAAAAGAGGAAGTAAGGGTGAGGGTAAAAAAAGGAATGTAGAATAAAGTAAAATCTAAGAATAGACAAACAAAAAGTAAAAATAAACTTGCAGTGTGGGTGGAGATTCCTGCTTCTTTGGCAGGGATGGGGATGAATGTGTACGCAGACCCTTCATGGGGAAAGGAGGTGTATATGGGGGAAGGGTTGCTGGGTAAGGAGTAAATAAAGACAAATATAACATTTAATGATGAAAGGTGTTTCTTGCATAGTGAGCATGTCTGTGGCACATTATAAACATGGTTTGCTACCAAGTCAGGTCTCCCAGAGGCCAGCCTGATGAAAAGTTAGGTGAGTTGGCGCAGGAGCTGGGAATGCTTGGCTCTTGCAGGGGAATGGGGAGCAGACTGTAGTATTCAGTCTACTGGTCAATATTGAAAGGAAGTCAGAAACAAACAACAGGTTTTGCTGTTTTCTGAAAACAAAACAAAAACAAAAAATGCTGTCCCTAGCTTTTAAGCTTTTTTCCAGGCATCCATAGAATGCAGGAGTCCCTCCTGGAATAATCTCTCCAGTGTTTTCTGAGGAGATGTTCCTGTGCTTCTTACCATGCAGCCATATTCTCTTTGTCTTGCAGACCTTTGAAACAAGTGCTAGACCTGGTGGGAAAATGGATGTGGGAGTTTAAATCTATGTGCTTCAGGTCAAAGTTATGGTAGTGGTATTGTTTGATATTGTGCTAGTTGGGGGTAATTTTCGATAAATAGTAACAAGGCTGCTAATATCATGGCTGGAGGTTAGTATTTACCAAGAGGCACATTGAAAGACCTGTTGATCAACTTCCCCCAAATTATCTGGGACGACACATATATAAATAGAATATAATAGTTTGATGGGTTTTTTTCTAAGAATTAAAAAATATGTGTCTCTTAGTTTTTGTTTTAATGTTTCAAATGAGAAATTCATTGTCAATAAAACACATTTTTAACAATTGGTATTGTGTCTTTTTTCACTGGACACTATCAATTTTTTCTGATTAGTTTCCAGTTGCTTTGTGAAACTATGCCTTGTTATAGATGTACTTGAATTTTCCTGCTTCTTGAGTGTGTTGTTTCACATTTTTCTCAAAAAAAAAGTAAATTTTCAACTCTTATTTATTTGAGAATATTTCTCTCTTCTCTTCCTAAGTCTCTTAAGACTTGAAAGTTAGGGATTTATCATTATCTCACATACCCCTTAGAATATATACGTGTTCTACTTTTTAAAAGTTAATTTTATTTATTTTCTCCAAATTGGAAAAATTGATAAGTAAAGGTTCTGATAGCAACCTTACTGATTCTTTCCTGTATTATTGTCAGTATAGCATTTGAATGTGCGCATCGAGTGAGTTTCTTCATTGCTGTATTTGTGTGTGGGCTTATGTTCACTACTGTCCTTTTCATTCCCCAGCAGTTTTATTCACAAGTAATTTATGTATCATATAATTCAATCACTCAATCGTATCATAGAGAATTGTACAATCAACCCCACATCGCTTTTAGAGCATTCTCCCTCCCCCCATGATCAAACCACCTTTTAAGATGATTTATGCAATCACAATGCGTTCTAGTACTCCCCACACCTGTCTTCATTCGTTACTCCTGAGATCCTCTTTCCCTCCCTATATTTCCCCCACACCTGTATTCCCTGTGTGCCTTTGTATCTGTTATTATCATTATGCCTCCACTCCTCCTGTGCTTTGCAGCTGGGTAACCCAACAGAAAACATCACGCTAAGGTGGTAAGGGTAAAAACATAATAGAATACGGGCTAAAGTACTAATAATGCGTAAGAAGGAAAAGATATTACTCAAAGAGCCATGGAAGAAATTTCTGTCATGGAACCATAAAGAGAGACAAGCACCAAAAACAAATTCAGGTCTCCTCTGTAAGTGTGATCAACTGGCCAAGTGTCCATTAGACCCAGCATAACTCTGCCTGAAAGTACAGCTGACAACCTCTCTTGCCTGTGACGAGAGCGGATCTGCCAGTGCTAAATCTGATACTTTGCAGATGGGTTTGGGGCTCTCACTGTTCCCCCAGAACCCTCCAGAAATTGGGTGTTCATAATTTTGGCTCTAATGCTTTTCTCTTCGCCGTATTTGAGATTTATAATTGCCAACCTTTGGAACACACAAGCTGGAGTGCTTCTTCGGTGGACTCCTCACTTAGATGAGTATTTGAATACAAGCCTTGCAGACCTCTGATTGACAGACGGGCACCATCGGGTTTCTTCACTACACTTTGCTGCAGCACCCTTATCTTTAGTGATCATTTCATGAATGTGAGTGTATAACAGGGCCATTGGGTACGAGCTAATTTTTCTTAAGTTGGAAGTAGTGGTTTTCATAATTTCACTTTGTTTCTTGAGTTTTTAGAGAAGCTGAGTCTCCTAAGCAATGGGTCTTCCTTCTTCCTCCGTCTTGCGTACCCCTGGTGAAGCCTAACAGTTTGGCTCTTACACTTCTACTCTTTGCTGGTATTTATTGATTTTCATTTACTTCAAGAAAGTTTATAATACCATGTTAAAACATAAATACAGACACAGTTTAATTCTGCAGGAAGCAATCTATAGACCACAGTGTTCCCCAAGTATCACTAAAAACTTTTCTCTGTGCTGCAATAGCTATCAGTTTTACCGCCTTTTAACCTATTGACACAATCGTAATATAGGAATACTTTTTTAAATCTGAAAAAATTAGTTCCTGCATGAATTTTTAAATATTTTTTCCCTTTATAAACGCAGTCTCCATGGAAGCATTTACCTTTTGTAAACATATACTTAATAAAAGAACAATTTAAATAAATTTGCCAAACTGAATTTTCCTCTTTATTTACTATTTTAAATCATCTCTCTTTTATTTGACGGGGATGTTTTATTCAAAAATAAGGTGCAGCCTTTTTTTTTTTTCATTTTTGAGAGTAAGAAACTTAAGATTACAAAGAATAAAAATTCTTTTCAAGAACCAATTTTATGAGTTATTTTCCAGTTTTTAAATTACCTTGTGTCTACCAGGTAATTTGTTGATGTGGACGTATAAGAGATTTATTGGGTGACAGTGGCGATACTGGGAGGGAAGTTTGGGGGTAGAAAGGGGGAATCAATCACAAGGATCTACATATAACCTCCTCTCTGGGGGATGGGCAACAGAAGGTTGGGTGTAGGGAGATGCCGGGCAGTGTAAGATAAGATATAATAATAATTTATAAATTATTAAGGGTTCATGGTGGAGGAGGGAGCGGCGAGGGAGGGGGAGGGAAAAAAGGAAAATTAGGAGCTAATTCCAGGAATCCAAGTAGAAAACGAATTTTGAGAATGATGACAGCAACAAATGTATAAGTGTGCTTTACACAATTGATGTATGGATGGATTGTGATGAATTGTATGAGCCTCAATAAAACGATTAAAAATAAATAAGTAAATAAATAATTTTTAAAAACCCTGAAAAAAAAAACCACTTCCCGATCAAAAGGCCAGGTGTTAATTTTGCTGTGTTTCATTAATTAGTAGTGGCTTGTTTCTAGGCAAAAGTAGCCATTAAACATAAATTAAAGTGAATACATCTGGCAAGGGGTTATTTAGAGCATGTAGGTTCAAAAATGAAATTGCCATTAGTTCATTATTGTTGATAAGGTATTAGTAGCGATTAGTAATGGTCAAGATTTTACAAATTCTTGAATTTGTTGCTATTTTGGGAAACAGATGGGGCTTTCTACTTCCATAAAAAGTTATAGTCTTGGAAATGCACACAGGGAGCTCTACCCTGTCCTACAGAGTCACTGTGCGTCAGCATTGACTGATGGCATTGTTTGGCTTTTTGGAATTTAGGATAAAATACAATAACAATCTCACAGAATCTATATTAATATTTCTAAATTATTAAATGTAACTTTGCACTATAATCACTATTTTTACTTAATGTTTATGTATGATCATATATCACATATTTATGGGAAATGGAAGGGAGTACAATAAAATATATTCCTAAAAACTGAAACAAAACAAATCAACCAGTTTCACTTCTAAAAATCATTGAAATCTATATTAAACAAAACTACCAAATGTGATACTATTATTTCATGACATATTTTTCATTTAAATATGTGTATAACTGATTTGTTCTTCCTCTATGAGTATAAACTCGCTGTCCCTTAAGGTTTCTGTCTACCCTGCAGAGTACCTGCTATCTCCTTGCTCCCATACCCCATACAAACTCACAGACATTGAGTTGATTCCAATTCATAGAAAACCTACATAGGCCTTCTAAAGTCTCATCTTTCTTTCTCAGTATGGCTAGTTGGATGAACCACTAAAATTGAGGTTATCAATCAAATACTCATCAGACAGTACTGCTAGTGCTCTTTTTGATCCTGTATAGATCATTCTCACAAGTGCATTACATTATGCTCAAGACAGACATATTTTACTAATTAAGCCGAATTATTATTTGATTTTAAGATCAAATCAAAACATATTTTTGGATTGAGCTTTTAATATTGTCTCAGGCAATAGTTTCATATATTTTAAATTTGTAAGAATATAACTTTAAAAAAAATCATTTTATTAGGGGCTCATACAATTCTTATCACAATCCATACATACATCAATTGTGTAAAGCTCATTTGTACATTCATTGCCCCCATCATTTTCAAAACATTTCGTCTCCACTTAAGCCCCCAGCATTAGGTCCTTATTTTCCCCCTCCCTCCCCGTTCCCCACTGCCTCATGAGCCCTTGATAATTTATAAATTATTATTTTGTCATATCTTGCCCTGTCTGACATCTCCCTTCAACCACTGTTTGGTTGTCTGTCCCTCAGGGAGGAGGTCACATACAGTTCCTTGTAATCAGTTCCCTCTTTCCTACCCATTCTCCCTTTACTCTCCCTGTTTCGCCACTCACACCACTGTTCCTGTAGGGCTCATCCGCCCTGGATTCCCTGTATTTTGAGTTCCTATCTGTACCAGTGTACATCCTCTGGTCTAGCCAAACTTGCAAGGTCGAATTCGAGTCATGGTAGTGGGAGCGGGGAGGAAACATTTAGGAACTAGAGGAAAGTTGTATTTCTCATCGTTGTTACATCGCACCCTGACTGGCTTGTCTCCTCCCCGAGACCCCTCTGCTAGGGGATCTCCAGTGGCCTACTAATGGGCTTTGGATCTCCACTCCGCACTCCCCCCATCATTCACTATGGTAAGATTTTTTGTTCTGATGATGCCTTATACCTGATCCCTTTGACACCTCGTGGTTGCATAGGCTGGTGTGCTTCTTCCATGTGGGCTTTGTTGCTTCTGAGCTTGATAGCCCTTGATTACCTTCAAGCCTTTAAGACCCCAGATGCTATACTTTTTGATAGCCGGGCACCATCAGCTTTCTTCACCACATTAGCTGATTCACCCGCTTTGTCTTCAGCGGTTGTGTTGGGAAGGTGAGCATCATAGAATGCCAATTTAATAGAAGAAAGTATTCTTGCATTGAGAGAGTACTTGAGTGGAGGCCCAATGTCCTTCTGCTACCTTAATACTAAACCTGTAGATATAGGCACATAGATCTATTTCCCCATCCTCATATAAATATATTTGCATATGTACATGTCTTTATCTAGACCTCTATAAATGTCCTTTGCCTCCCAGCTCTTTCCTCTATTTCCCTTGATTTTCCTCCTGTCCCACTTTGTTACATTCCCCTTGATCATGCCCTACCAGGTCTCCCACACCCACATCACCACCAATTTGGATTGCTTGTTGTTCCCTTGTCCCTGGGTTTGTTAAAACCTCTTCCCTCCCCCCGACCTCTCCTCTCCCATGTCCCCCTGGAACTGTCGGTCCTGTTGTTTTCTCCTCCAGATTGTTCATCCAGCCTGTCCTATCCAGACAGACCTGCGGAGACAACAACATGCACAAAAACAAGACAGAGCAAAACCAAGCAACAATGTACCACAAAACAGCAACAACATCAAGCCACTGACAAAGAACAAATTAAAACATACCAAGAAAGAAACATTTGTAGTTAGTTCAAGGATCACTGGCCTTTAAGAGTGTTTTCTAGTCCAGCCTTTTAATAATGCTTCTCCATTTTCTCTTTCAAATTGGATTTTAAGTTGTTGGTGTTTTTATTAGCTGCCATTGAGTTGACTCTAACTCATGGTCACTTTATTCAACTTTCCAGAGTAGAACTCTATTTAAAGAGATAAATCATCCTTCCTCTCTCTCTCATTGCATCACTCCATACTGAGTTTTATCACTAGGTTTCCAAATAGTTAAATTGCATTCTTTTGCCTTTCCTCCCTTTTAGTAAGTAGTCAAAATGTATTTACAGATCTCTGAAAATAAATTCACTTTAATCTCAAATGTAAATACATTTATAGTGCTGTATTGAAAATTTTAGCAAATTTACCATGTGCCTTTGCATTGATAAAGTTGATAGTATTTGCTAGTTAAACAAACTTCCTTTGTAGAATATATGTCTAATTTTGCATGGTAATTACTACTCCAGTTTAAATGCTTACATGGGAATTGCTAGTTTTTTCATGTCACACTGAATTTAAAAAAATGTTCTTTTGAAAGTTGTTTTTAATTAAAATGTAACCAAAACTTTTTTGTAATATTATATCAAAGAAACTGTCTCATTAAATGAAATGAGCTCAAATTATCAATATTATTTAAAAAGGCAAATTCAGGGTTGTTTCTCTGTGTATATAGTATGCATACTTCATGGAAGGAGAAATAATGTATGTGGTAGGAAATTTGAGTTTTCAGTTTATCTCCAATTTCAAAAGAAAGATAAGGCTGTCTGCTCCTGTGAAGATCCACAGCCTTTATAACCCTATTTTGAGCCATTATGAGTGGGAATCAAGTCAATGGCAAAGGTTTGGTTTGTAGACTATATACCAAACATATACTATATTATGTATATAACATAATACATATGCTAGGTTATTTTTTGTAAAAGTAATATTTAATTTATTTTTCACTATCATTTTGGAGTTGGTAAGACATTTATTTATCTTGAATACTGCACTCTCTTTTTTGCCCCTGCTCCAGATTTACGACAATCCTGGAAAATTAAGTGAAAAATGTATATAATGTGTATAGTAGGTAAAAAAAGATTCAATTATAGTTACTATGAAAGGAAATGAAGACTATACAAATATTTGGACAACTGCAAACAGTATTTCATGGTGTGATGCACATTCTAATACTTGAACGGCAATACAGATAATGATGATAATGAAATAAGGATGGACTGCCTGGAGTTTCTAGAAATGCCTTTAGTTAATATCCAGCAACCTAAAAGCTTTAAAATAGTTATATTTTATTTCATTATATATATATATATATATATATATATATCCTACAGAAATACGTGAAGGAACCCTGACGGTATAGTGGTCATGAGTTGGCCTATGATCTGTATGGTCCCCCATTTTCAAAATCACAAGAAATTCCGCGGGAGAAAAATTGACCTTTCTACTCTGGTAAAAAGTTACAGTCTCAGAAACCCAAAGGAGTCACTGTGAGTCAGCAGGGAATTGACAGCCGTTTTTCTTTTTTGTTTTTTGTTTTTGCTTGCTTGCTTGCTTTTTAAAAATAGAAATAATCACATAGAACAGCCGGGTCAAAGTGAGAAAAAGAGTGTTCCATATTCACAAGATAGTACACACTGGCATTGAGTCCCGGGAACAACCCATAATAGCACTGTTTGAATAACACAATCCCATTGCAATCAGGAATAAATATGATCTGATGCATTTTAACAGTTTTATTGGCATATAATTCACATATCATACAATTCAATAGTTCAATCATATTAAAAGAAGTTATACAATTATCGCCACAATCAATTTTGAACATTTCCTTTTTTCTTGCAGTCATTGTTATTAGCTCCCTATTTCCTCAACTTCCTCTGGCACACTCCCAAGAAATCATTACTGTGGTCACTGTTTCTGTAGTTTTATCTATCCCAGATTTCATATAGAGAAAAACAGACAAAACAACAATCAAACAATATTAAAGTAAAACATAGAAAAACCTCAATGGAAAATAAAACAAAAAATGTTAAAATTTTGAACAAATTTAAAATGTTCAAAAAGGAATATCATATAATTAAGTGCTGATTTTTAACCTGGTTGCATCTACAAAAATCTGCTCTTCACTGCCCTCTGCTTGATAGCAAGGCTGTTCACATCCCAGATCTAGGACCAGAAGGAATTCAATGGATGCTTAATCCATGTGCAGACCCTGTAAATGGATCTGGGCCTTCCACTGTGATCCACAGCCTTACTATCCTAAAAGTCTGACAGTAGGATACCATTTTTAGTAAATGGCTTGCTATTCTTTTTTATAGCTTTCTCTTTCTCTTTTTTTTTAAGTCCCTGCTTTGCTTTCTTTAACTAACCCTTTAAAAAATAACATCTCTCACAAAAGAGTCCATTGAAAAAAGTGGGGAGAGAGAGTTTCTGTGTTAATGAATGATTATTAGCACTAAACACCAAAAAACGCTAAATCAATGTTCAGTCAGCAACCAATATAAGTGTACTTACCATAATAAATTTAATTTATATGAAGCACATTTTAACCAAGAAAACAAACATTGCCATCAAGTCAATATTGACTCTTAGCAACACCCTTGTGGCTTATCTAGACTGTAACTACTTATAGGAGTAGAAAGCCCAGTCTTTCCTGTGGAGCTGCTGGTGTCTTCGAACTGCCAACCATGTGGATAGTAGCCCCCCAAATAAACACTACATCACCAGGTGTCCTCACATAAAACACATTTTAGATATTCATAAAATATGTTTCTGATGAATGCACAAATTCATTGGGGAATAAAGAAAAATATTATAGGTATCTTAGTTTATATTATATTCATTAGACACTGGATGTAAAGGAGAAAAAATAGTTTAATATTTCATTCAACAGGTTTGCTTTTATTCTGATAATGAAAAGTTAATGGAGATGTAATATTTTTATCATTTGAAAATTGTCACAAAGGCATAATTATTTAAATTTGTTAATTTTCTAAATAATGAATGGGTCAATTTAAGTATGTAGTTTTGTTCAATTAAATTATATTTACTGAAATAGATTTTAAATATTATGAACATCAGATAAAATATATTGCTTTGAATTTAGTTACTTCATAAAATAACTGCAAGTTGTAATATGTTTTTTGACATATTTTCAATAATAACAGTGAGTGTTTCACTGTTATATAAATTTAAACATAATTTCCAATATTTTTGATTGACTTTTAATTTGGTGAACTAATAAATTGAGTTAATTAATAAATAATGTCTTTGCAGCTTCCAGCTTTTTAAGGAAATTATACTCCATTAGCATTACTAATTAAAGTTTTTACTTTTATATTCTTGCTACAACAAATACCTTGGTCTTTTAGAAGGCTCCAGGAAGGTGGAGGTTATCTTTATGTCATATATACTGTTTACCTTATAGATTATAATAAATATAAAATACCTTATGTCTAAATTAAAATGCTTAAATCTGTGAATTGAATATCTACACATACATCATTTTAAAAGAATATTAAAAGAACAAAAGAACAAAAATATCCTTAGAATATAAAAGTATGAAATATTCTCTGAATAAAAAGATATATGTATAAGCTCATTCTTCATATTTAACCTGTTGTTTGTTATAAATAATAAAATATTTAAGGAGCCCTGGTGGCTCAATGATTAAATTCTTGGCTTCTAACCAAAAGGCCTGCATGTTGAACCTATCCTGATGCTCAGTGATGTAATAGAACTTGTCAAATTGTCCTATAAATTTCCAGCCTAGGAAATACTTTAAATAATTATTCTCTGTCCTATATGGTTGCGTTAAGTAAGAAAACAATAACATATATGTTATTAATATATATATGTATATACATATATACATATATGTTTATGTATATACATATATACATATATGTTATTCATATATGTGTGTATATATGTATATACATATATATGAATCTACATCAATTCTATCTTGAAGCATAAGTTCCTTATCACTTAAGGAGAGACTGTTGACTTTTGTGACTTTATGCTGAGTTCTGCCATACGCTTAAATCATTTAGTCATAATTTTATGCTTTAAAATATTTCCATATCTCCCAAGCAATAAGTTCATGCTACTTTGATTTAAATATCCTCATTCTAGATACAATTGCTTTCTTTGTATAATACACATAGTTAAGTTCTGGACCACTAAAAAGAAACATTGGCGATTCAAAAACCTCCCAGAGGAATTTTGAAAGGTGGGTATACCTTTTTTCCTGCAAAGGTCATAGACAAGGTAATCCTTTGGAGTTATTTCTGCGCATATCGGGATGTTACTGAGTTTGCATTTAATAACAACCAGTTAATTTTTATAGGTGTTGTCTGTTTTCAAAGATGTAATTTAATAATATACAGGCAAGCTGTGGGTAAGGAGTGAGATCTCTTCTTAACTTATATTTCAAGAATTTATTGGTAATTTGGAGCAGATTCGTATGATTCTTGTTTGAGTTAATTTTAGTGCAGGGAAAGGTTGGTTGCCTTTTCAATGACTAAAAGGTACACATGCAGAAGTGGGAGTAATTGCAAACTTTTTAAAATAATGGTTCATTTTATCTTTTAAAGGTGAGGGTAAATTTAAGTAACATTAAAAGCAAGTAGAAATTTAAATGGAAGAAAAATAAATGTTAAAGTCCATAAGAGCCAAAGTACATACTGAAGTATTACTGTGGCTGTTCAGTACCTGCCAGTTGTTTTTGACTCACAGCAGCATGATGTACAATGAAACAGAACCCTACCTGCCCTGTGCCCTCGTCACAATGATTGCCATGTTTGCCTCCAGTGTTGCAGCAATTGTGTCAGTTTATCCCCTTGACAGCCTTACTCTTGGTCTGTGTATAAGACTTGCCTAAAGAAAATCAAATGTTCTGTAATTTTTCTTATTAATATATTTCAGTTGATGTATTAGTCTAGGTACTTAGGAGAAACAAATCCACGGCGACTCACGTATAAGAGAGAGTTTTATGTAAAGAAAAGGTGCATCACGAAAACATCCCAACCCAATGCTGCCCAAGCCCACAAGTCCAACATTAACCCATTAACCCAACACCAGTCCACAAAGTCCTCCACCTCACAAAACAGAGGCAATGATGCCGACTGCAGGAGGAAAGCTGAGTCCATGAACGTGTAAGCATCTCAGCACTGGCAAGGGTCTCCACACGGCTGCTCCAGCACCCAGCGCTGCATCGGGATAGGTCCATGCGGCTTCTCCTTGGGGATGTCTTGTAGGATGTCAATCTTGCAAGCTGAAGCAGGGAGCTGCTAAGGCAGCTGCATCCTGGTGCTACCATCACAAAGCAAGAGACCCGAGAACTCGAAAGGTGAGGCTTCACCACCCATTTATCCCTCCGCCTTTCAATCAGCACCACATGTGATTATCGGCCAGGCTGGCACAATTAACTAACTCAATCCACCCCTTGCCAACCTGGCACCTGTATATAATTCTTAGCTTCACAATTGCAATGAACACCTATACCTTAACCCTATAATCCTGTGAGTTTTTTCCCCTACCTTTGAAAGTTTGTAAGTCAACTGCTTCAGTTGGTTAGAGATTTTTGAGATTACACCTGATCCAATAAATCATTGCCAAAGATCTGACCCCACTCTATGGGTTTTATTTTTACTTTTTGGATGAAATCTTTTGGTATACATACAGGTCATACTTTTAGGAAATTTCAGTCATCTATTTTGTCTTCTGCCAGGTGACTCTTTCTCATTATGTTTGGAACTGTATTTATGCATTGTATTAAAGCCCTTAAGTCTTTATCTATTTTGTAATTGCTAATTTTATAGCTCTAGTGTTTCTGTTTTATTCACATGGTAGATTACTTAGGTTGTTTTTTTATTATTGAATAATTTTTTACATACCTGGTATGAATCCCACAGGGTCATGATGTATTTTTAAATATTTCATTCAATTCTTTCAGCTAGAATTTTGTTGAAAATTTTAGTATCTATATACATAAGATATATTGTTCTAAAGTTTTCTATTTTTTGCTTGGGTTTAGTGTCAGAATTTTACTTGCTCCAAAAGCTTAATTTGGGACTGTGTTATCCTTTACTATAGTCTGGCATGGTTTGTGTAGAATTGGCATTAATTCTTTTCTAAATGCTTGGAAGAATCCCCAGCATATCCATCAAGCTCTGAGCTTTTTGTGTTGGGAGATTTTAACGACCAGATCTATTTCTTGTGTTACCGGTCTGTTAGGTTTTTTACATGACCTGAATTAACTAATGTAGGCAATGTAGTTCTAGTAATTTGTGAACTTCTTCTGATTCTTTAAAATTTACTAGAGTGTAGTTTTTCATAATATTGTGTAATTAGTTTTATATCTGTTGATCCCATTGTGACATCACCAATTTCATTTCTCATTCATAATATTTGCTCTTTCTTCTTTTCCTTTGTTAGATTTGCTAGTGGCTTATTAGTGTTGTTAATCCCTTCAAAGAACCAGGTTCTTGTCTTTTTTCCTTTTCCTGTTTTCTGGACCATTTATTTCTCTATATGCTTTATTATTGCTTTCCTTCTGGTAGTTGAAGATTGGTTTTATACATTGGACTTCTAACTGCAAGGTCAGAAATTTGAACCCACCAAGAAGACTTTCAGAAAGATGACTTGACACTGTGGCTGTGTGATGGGCTCACACATAAAGACAATTGTGAGAAACGCACAGGCCAGGCAGTGGTTTGTTGTATTTACACGGAATCACTATGTGCTCAAATGGACAGGAGAGCACATAACAAAAACAGCAAATCTGTTAAGTAGCTTTGCTATTTATTAATTATTATAATGCTTTAAAGATTCTTTATACTATAAATATCTTCTGAAATTTTGGGTTTGTTCTTTGAATTTTGCTATGTCTTATAAGCAAAGATTATCAGTTTTAATGAAAGTAAAATTGTCAAAATTTTCTATAAAAATTTATATTTTTGCATTTCAAAATAACTTTAATCTGTAATAGAACACTGAGAATATACAGGCTACCAGGGTCCATTTTTAGATTTAGAAAATCTGCAATTATTTACTAATGATAACATACAAAATATTTTCTAAACATTTGCTTGAAAAATAAAAAATGAAGATATGAAAACCAAAAGAACAGCTAACAATGAAAAGATGAATCACTTGGATAAAACCTAATAATTAATGACCATATAAATTATTTATGACAATCGCTGTATATTCTTATTAAAACATAGATAAAAAATCAAGTCATGATTTGAGAAGGAAATAATCTGAGTTAAAAAATCCTCAGTTAATGTTTTTATTTGAACGGATAAAAGATCATTGTGCATATTCTACATTGCTATGTTGAATATGGAAGCTAATATGTATATCAATTTTTGCTGTTATACTAAAATATCCAAAATTTGAAGAGAGAGAAAAAAGAAAACTAGATAAAATGTTGCCTAAAAGAAGAAAACACAAGAATACAATTTTATGTACTGTAAGTAAAAAAACAAACTTACTGCCATTGAGTCAATGCCAACTCCTGACAACCCTATAGAACAGTGTAGAACTGCCCCTGTGAGTTTTTGAAACAAATGTTGACTCTTTACAGGAATAGAACCTAGTTTTTCTCTTGAGAGCAGTTGGTGCTTTTGAACTGCTGACCTTGAAGTTAGTAGCTCAATGCATAACCCCAAAGCACCAGGGTTCCTGGTACCACAAAGTGCCCTGACACATAGCTAAAAGAAAATTGACTGTAGACATCAACTCCATTCCAACTCATAAATACTTGAGATAGTTAAGGTTTATTGTGCCAACCTGGCCAATAAACAACTGTGGAGTTAATTGAAGGGCAGGGATAAATGGCTTGGTGTACCTACCCTTTCCATTTCTCTGGTCTCTTGCTCTCTGATGGTCGGACCAGGGTGCAGCTGCCTTGGTCAGTTCTCTGCTTCAACTAGCAAGGCTGACTTCCTGCAAGACATCCCCGAGGAGAAGCCGCATGGACCTATCCCATGGGTGCTGGAGCAGCCATGTGGACACCCCTGCCAGTGCTGAGACACTTACACATTCTCTGATTGGGCTTTCCTCCTGCATTTGGCATCAATGCGTATGTTTTGTGATATTCAGGAGGATGTTGTAGATTGGTGTTGGACATGTGGGCTAATGTTGGACTTATGGGCTTGGGCAGCACTGGGTTGGGATGCTTTCTTAATGTCCACTCACCCTTTATATAAAACTCTCTCTTATACATATGAATTTCTGTGGATTTGTTTACCTAATGTATCCAGACTAACACACTACTGTAGAGAGCAAAGTAAATCTATTTCCTATGGTTTATTATTTGTTAAAATATAATTTTGTTGGGGGCTCTTACAACTCTTACAACAATCCATATATCAGTTGAATCAAGCATATGTGCACATATGCTGTCATCATTATTTTCTAAACATTTACTTTCTATTGAGCCTTTGGTATCAGCTCTTCTTTTTTCCGTCCCTCCCCACCTCTCACCCCTTGACAAATTATAAATTATTCTTATTTTCATATCTTACACTGACTGCTGTCTCCCTTCCCCCGTGGTTTCTGTTGTTCGTCCCCCTTGGGGTGGTAAGGTATGTCAATCGTCAGTTCCCCCTTCCTCCCTTTCTCTCCCCACTTTTCCCCTACTCTTTTGGTATCACAACTCCCATTCCTGTTCCTGGATTCTGTGTGTTGTGAGCTCTTATCTCTTATCTGTACCTGTGCACATGCTCCAGTCTAGCCCGCAGTGAAAGGCAGTACTGGGGTCATGATACTAGGGTGTATGAAAGCCTCAAGGAACCAGAGGGATATTGTGTGTTTCATCATTGCTTAACTGTGCCCTGGTTGTTTCATCCCTTCTCTGTGACCCCTCTGTGAGGGGGTGGCCCATTGTCTACAGATGAGCTTTGGTTCTCTGTTCCACCCACCCCCCCCCCACGTTCTCAACAATGTTTTTGTTTATTTGTTTGTTCGTCTGTTTTGGGTCTTCTGTTAGCTGTTACCCAATCCTGATGAAACCTCATGATCTCACAGGCTGGTGTGCTTCTTCCATGTGGGCTTGTTGCCTTTAAGACCCCAGATGCTATATCTTTTGATAGTCGTGCACCATCAGCTTTCTTCACCACATTTTGCTTATGCACCCACTTTTGTCTTCAGTGATTGTGCTGGGAGGGTGAACATCAGAGAATGCCAGTTTGTTAAAATAAAGTGTTCCTGATTTGAGAGAGGGTATGAGCAGAGGCCTGAAGTCTGTCCACTACCTCAGTGTATGGCCATATAAATAAATGTACCTAAGTCAATACCTCTATTTTGATAGGGAATTAAAATCAATAAGGAGGATGTAGAGATCCTGGGTGTTTGGGAGCAACAGTAATCTAGCTGTGAGGAATTATGAAGAGGTGGAAGTAGGGCAAGTGTGATGGTGGGGCAGAAAGAGGTAAAAGGAAGCAGAGGAAAGATCTAGGAAGCAAAGCTATGGATAGAGGTATAAGCATAGGTGTGTACATATGTAAATACATTAATTCATAAAAATAGAGGCTGCAAATCTTTAAAGGAGTATACAGTCTCATCTTTCTCCAGATGATAGGTTGGTGGGTTCAAACTATTGAGCCTATGGTTAGCAGTCCCACCTATAACCCACTGAGGCAGCAAAGGCCCAAACACAAAAGTATATAACAAAAATAAATACAAATGCTTTTGTTTATATGAAAGCATTTGAATTTTATAATTTGACATTTAGTTTCGTAACACATGATTCAAAGGTAAGCTCTAAGTAGGAAGTCCCTGTAACCAATTCAGTGGCAAGTAATGGGATAATCTAAGCATAATAATGATAAAGTCCCAGTATCACAGTGTTCAGTCATGATTTCACATCCTTAGCAGAGCGATCAAGGACTAAATTAGCATTAAAACAGAAGAACATGCTCCTAGCATCGGTTCTTCGGTTTAAGGTAGACTGAGTTTAAAATTGCCGCCATTGCTCTGACTATTCAATTCTCTCCTTTGAGAAATAAGATACTTGAGCGATTAGAGCTGTTCCTCTGCTTTCATGACGCTTACTTTTCTGGAAACATTAGCTCTCCTCTTTGTGTTTTCTGAATTTAAGATTCATGTCAAGTCCAATGAGGTTCATATTATAAATGACATAGAAAATTTCTCCTGGGGAATTTAAGGCTTTCATGTAACAAACAGCACTTTCTAGAATTATAAGATCCATGTCAGCAAGTTGACATTGTACTTTTTCCCCTATTGGATGTAATCATTTCAAAATGAAATTTTGGAAGTGATTATTTCCTAAATATCAGTAAATTATTGATATAGTAGAATCATTCCCTTATAATGACCTATGTCATAATATACATTTAATACAGATTTTATGAGATACAATATTTATATTTATTGCCATTTTTACTCCATCTACCAAGAACTTGATTTGGAAGAATTTATAAATAAAATGGAAATATTAACACATATCAATTTCATTTCATTTATGTATGCTAATGTTCATGTTATTTTACACAATTAAATGCATGTTACACAACATCTTTGAAAACATGATAGGGACAAAAAGAAGCATACCCATATTACCAGCATCCCAATAAATATATATATATATATTTAAAATTTTGGTTTGAATCTTAATACTTAAATATTCTAGATAATTATACAGTGTGCTTAAAATAGTTGGAGGAGAAATTAAATCAAAAGATAATTGAATTTTATCACAAACTTCTTTAAGCCAATTTATATTTATTCAAATAAATATGCATTTTAATATTTGGTAATTTAAATAATTAGAATTGAGGGTGTATTTTTAACACTTAAAATATTACTTCCATATATTTTTCTGTGTGTACATTTGTATATCTATGTAATTTATTTCTTTTCCACATTATTACACATGAATATATTCCTATGATTTTACTATATTATTTTGGAACACCAGTTGTAGTGGCTTTTGGTGATTTAGTAGTTAAGCACTTGGATGCTAATCAAAAGGACAGGATTTAAGTCTGCCAGCTGCTCTGTAGGAGAAAGATTTGGCATTCTAGTTTTGTATGATTATAGCCTTGGGAAACCTAGAGGGTGAATTCTACATGCTCCTACAGAGTCACTATGAATCCCATTTCACTGAACTTCAATAGGATTTGGGCTTGACAACAGTCAAGTCTTGGTGGCATTACTTGTTGTGCTACTAATCTCAGGATCAGAAGTTGGAAACCACCGACAACTTCGTGGGAGAAAGACAAGGTTTTCTAACCCAATAAAGGTTTACATGCTCATACACTCACATTGCTCTATAAAGTTCATGACTGTAAGTCAGAATCTACTCAATGGCAGTGGGTTTGCGTGTGACCACATTTTTAAAAGGTTCTCCAACATTCTGTTACTTCAAGTAACGTCTTCCAAATTTTAGACTGTGTGTATGACAATATTTGAGATAAAAGATGGAACCCAAATGTTTATATCTTCTAATATTCTTATTTTCACTGTTTTAGGCCCTCCCCCTTTTGTGTGCACTTGTCAGTTTGGCCCTCTGCCATCAACTGTGTGTTGTGCTACTAATCTCAGGATCAGAAGTTGGAAACCACCGACAACTTCGTGGGAGAAAGACTCTCCGTAAAATAAAACTACTAATACTTGTATCAGTTTTCATTGTAAAAAAATACCATGAATTCCGTTGGATAAAACAATACAAATTTATTTTTAACAATTTTTTAATGTTAAAAATTTTTAATGGCTGTTGGCAGGGCTAGTTCCTTGATCAGTTAGATAAATCTGGTGTTTTCGTTTTGTTCCTTTTCTGGCTCTGAAGCTCAACGACATTAATTGATTCATAGCTCCCTTTTTCATCTGTAGAGTCAGGAGCTTAGCATCATTCCTCTTCTCTCTCTGGCTTCCTGCCTCCTTTCATATGGTTTCCAATCAATATATGAAGCCAACTAAACAATATAGGATATTCTCTCTTTCTTAAGATTTTGGATTGAATTATACCTGTAATGTCCCCTTATGACATTCATGTAACATGCTCACAGGTTCAAACCATTAAAGTATGCACATCCTTGGGTCAACATTATTTAATATTTCACATTATTAGTTTTCTTGTATGTTTACTGTGAATACATTTATGCTATCTCAATAAAGCTAAAGTTGGTTAATTTTGTCGTGGTAGTGACGATTACCCAATATTCCAGGAACAGAACCCTATACTGAATTTCTGATGTAGCATTCTTCTCTGGGATGATTAACCACTACAAAGTAGGAGGTTGGTTACACTGAACCACTTCTTTAAGAAAATGAGAATGCTCCATTCATATTCAGCTAGGCATTTACTTTGAATAAGATTAGCTTTTTCTGCCACAATTCTCCCGCCAAAAATACCATCTGTAGACTTACATAATGCCTTGCTGCCACCATGGAGTTCCACACGGCATTACTTTTGTTCAAGGAATTAATTTCACATCAAATGATGTTAAATGAGTTCATGCTCATGGGATTCACTGAATGGTCTTACCAGATTTCCATTTGTAAAATAGCCCTTTGAAAATTCAATTGTGATACCAGTTAAGTGGAAATACTTTGAAGGACTGACATAATTTACTCCAGGAACAAGCTACATATGATCTAAATTAATATCAAATAGATGATGCATGAATCAATTGATAGTAATTGCAGTGGCTCTGATCATGATCCACTAATGAGTTCAGTCCCTGGAGAAGTACATCATGTTAGTTAGACTAGGGGAACAGAGAAAAGATGATGCTACTAGATGGATGGACACAGTTGCTGCAATGACATTAGGCTCAGGCATGGGAAAAATTATGAGGAATATGCAGGATTTGACAGTGTTTCATTCTGTTGTGCATAGGATCACTACAGGTCAGAACCAACTCTATGGTATCTAACAACAATAAAAATATTCTCATCTTCCCAATATGATCATTGAAGACAAATAGCTGCATAAGCAAATGTGGGGAAGAAAGCTGATGGTGCCTGGCTATCAAAACATATAGTATCTGGGGTCTTAAAGGCTCGAAGGTAAACAAGTGACCATCTAGCTCAGGATCAACAAAGCCCACAAGGAAGAAGCACACCAGCCTGTGTGATCACGAGGTGTCAAAAGGATCAGGTATCAGGCATCAAAGAAAAAAAATTATATCATTGTGAATGAGGGGGAGTGCAGACTGGGGACCCAAAGCCCATCTGTAGGCAACTTGACATCACCTTACAGAAGGGTCGTGGGGTGGAGATGAGCTAGTCAGGATGCAATGTAGCAACAGTGAAACATACAGCTTTCCTCTAGTTCTTAAATACTAGCTCTCCCACCACTATCATGATCCCAATCCTACCTTACAAATCTGGCTAGACCAGAGCATGTACAGTGGTACAGATAGGAGCTGGAAACACAGGGAATCCAGGACAGATGATCCCTTCAGGACCAGTGGTGAGAGTGGTGATACTGGGATGTTGGCAAGGTGGGGTAGAAAGGGGGAACCGATTACCAGGATCTACATATAACCTCCTCCCTGAGGAATGGACAACAGAAAACTGGGGGAAGGGAGACATTGGATGGTGTAAGATATAACAAAATAATAATAATTTATAAATTATCAAGGGTTCATTAAGGAGGAGGCAGTGGGGGGAGGGGAAAAATGAAGAGCTGACACAAAGGGCTCAAGTAGAAACAAGATGTTTTGAGAATGATGAGGGCGACAAATGTACAAATATGCTTGACACAATGTATGGATGTATGGATTGTGATAGGAGTTGTACAAGCCCCCAATAAAATGATTTTTTAAAAGAAGACTGTTTTCCCTGTCTTAATCAGGATTCTCCAGAGAAACAGAAACAATAAAATGTACACATCTGCCAGTCAGTCAATTTATATACTTTTTTACCTGCCTATTTAACCACCTGTCTAGTTATCTACCTGCTTATATAACTACCTTCACCTGTATCTATCCATACATCAGTTTATTGTGAAATCCATTCTAATTCATAGTTACTCGTGTGCAACAGAATTCAACAATCTCATCCTCACAATCATTGCTATGTTTGAGCCCATTCTTAGATAATTTGTAACAATAGTATCAAATCATCTAAGAGTTTTCTTCTTTTTTCATTGACATGCTACTTTGTTACACATGATGTTCTCCAGGGACTAGTCCATCTTGATAGTATGCCGAAAGGGAATAGCTTCAAAATATTGTCAGATGGTGAAAGTTTAATGGGAGCAGAACATGGTCCGAGATAGTGCAGGATGATGGATCCCTTGGAAATATGACAGGAGGAGCTGCTTTCTCTACGTAGAGTTGACCATGATGATGTGAATGAACTAAAGTCTGTGAGGGGCGAAACGTAGGTATCTTCATTGGCTGGTGGGGTACATGTAATGATCTCAAAGTAAGAAGAAACAGCTGAAAAATCTACTGATAATAGGAACTTGTAATACCCAAAGTATGAATCCAGGAACATTGGAGGTTGTTAACAACGAAACACAATGCATAGAGGTCAACATTCTAGGTGAAATGGACTGATATTATACCATTTTGAATCAAAGAATTATATGAATTACCACACCAGGAATAACACAACTATGAGGAGTGGTGTTGAATTCATGGCCCAAAAGGATAGCTCAAGATGTATTTTGAAGTGCATTTCAGTGGGTGGTAGGATTATAGTTATACACCTTCAAGAAAAGCCAATAAATACAACTATTATTCAAATTTATGCCACAACCACAAAAGCTAGTGATAAAAATGGAAGATTCTACCACTGTCTTCTGCCTGAAATTAATCAGACATGTAATCAAGATGTATTGATAATTATTGGACATTGAAATGAAAAAGTTGGAAACAAAGAAGAAAGAGTAATTGGCCAGTATGGTCTCAGTGGTAGAAATGAAACTGAATATCACATAATAGAATTTTGCAAATGCCTCTCTGCAACAACCAAAACAGCAGCTCTATAAATGGACTTTTCCGGATGAAATGCACAGAAATCAAATAGATTACATCTGTGGGGAAAAAAAGTATGAGAAAGCTCAATATGAGCCACTATAACCAAGCCAAGGGCCATGGAACAGGCTATCAAACGCTCAATGTAAGTTTTAGTATTTTAAGTCACGTGGTCCTCTGCTGTTGCATCCAGTATGTATTGAATTGCTTCCAGCAAGGTCCGTAGTTTAAACACCTCTTTGGGAGAAAGATAAGGTTGTCTCCCGTCGTAAAGATGTATATCCCAGAAAGCCCTACAAATGGTCACTATTACTTATCACATTTTATTGTTTTTAAGCATAATGTTAACTATCAAGTTAGCAAAAATATGAAGACTATTAATTTGTTAGCTTTTTTTTTGTTTTGATTTTCACATATTGATTGGTTGAAATGGATATACATGGGTCAGGCATCTTGGTCTTGTGCTTGGATGAGAAACTCTTCCCGCAATACATTTTTGGATTAGGCAACATATCCCCTTTGTGAAAAGACATTTTAGAAAGAAGAATTATTATTTTTTTTTTAGAAAGAAGAATTATTACATTTCCAGGTTTAACATGTTTTTCTGTCTGTAAACTTCGCTTTGACAGACCACTGATGTCTGTCTCAAAACGTTGTCCTCAGAGTTCAGAACGAAGGAAAGGAATGAAGCAGGAGGAGGAAAGGGGCAGTAAGAGGGAAAGGAAGAGGAAGAGGGAGAGGAAGAGGAAAGAAGCGTGGAGAGAGTATATGTTAATGTTTATGGATGTATTCTTTTCCCAATTTGCAGTAGCCACCTTCAGAGAAGCAGCAGTCAAGAGATCAAGAGATACACTGGGTAAATCTGCTATACAAGCCCTCTTGAAAAGCAGTGTGATACTCAGGGGACTAAAATGTCCAAGTCATGGAATTTTCAATTGCTTCATACACACGTGAAGGCTGAACACTGACTAAGGAAGACACAATAAAAATGGACGTGTTTGAATTGTGGTTCTGGTGAACAATGCTGAAACTTTAGACTGCTAACAGAAAAAAAAATCTGTCTTGGAAGAAATACAGCCAGATGGAAAGACTTCATTTTACATGCTTTGTCAGGAGAGACCAGTCCCTAGAGAAAAATATCCTGCTTGGGAAAGCAGAGGGCAAGTGAAAGAGAAGACCCTCCATGAGATGGATTGACACAGTGGCTCCAACAACAGGCTCGAAGATGAGAACAATTCTGGCGATGGTGTAAGACTGGGCAGTTTCATTCTAGGTACATAGGGTCGTGCTGGGTCAGTACTGACTTGAGGACAACTGTCTTTTTCTAGGTAAGTAAATCTATTTCATTTTGGTTATGCATTTTTCTAGTTGCTTTTCCTTCAAAGTAAATAAGTTATATACTGTTTGGTGTGTCTTCCAGTTATTCTCCGCAAAACTATTCTTATTACCAATTAGAAAATATTTACAATACTCTGAAAATATCTTTCCTGTTTGTTTGCTTGTTTTTGTGGTTTTTTGCAAGTATAAATTGTCACCTGCTATTGTTGTTTGCTTAAAATATTTCTTTCATCGCATTCACTTTAATAGGGATAAAAAATGTGTCTTCAATATTCTTTTTATTTTTTTCCTACACCGCATGCAAGGAATAAGGAAGGTGTCTATGTTAGGAATGAGTGTAAATAGAGTACATTTACATTTAACTCACTCTTACACCAGTACTTTTTGTGTACTTGTAATAATCAGTAAGCTATGTAACTAGAATGGCAAAAGCAGCAAATAAAAACAAAAAAGTAATCTCAGAAGGATATCCAATAATTAATTAAAACATATTAAAATTAAATGTACTTTCAACTATTATTAAAGCTAAGAAGAAAATCATATGTAGATAGAAATCTATGAAGAGACTTCAAAATGTTCCTGAAAAAAATAATTAAAATGTAAAAAAATAAAAATAGAAAAATTTTTCTACACACAAGATCCCTCAGAATTAAGACACTATTATATGAGAAAGTAACAGTAGTTTGGTCTATTTCAATAGAAATGAGGTTCCTACAAATTTATGTTGATGCAGTCTTCAACTTTATTAACTCAGTAAAATGACTGCCCTTTGGGTATTTCTTTAATATTGGGAAAGTGAAGAAAGATAGAGGAAGGCAAATAAGGAGTGTAAGTTGAATTCCTATTGATTTTCAATATAATCCTGCCCCAAATGCACTTGTTTATGGCGAACATCACCAGGAGCGTTGTTGTATTAAGTGAAGCTATCGTGGGTATTGTACTACTTTGATAAGGTTTTAACTAACTTTATCAAAACAGTCTCATAAGTAGCAAATGCTATCATTTTTTGGCCCTCCAGAAACTTGACAATTAAAGTGCTTGGACCAACTTCCTGAAAAAAAACCTGTTGCTATGAATTTTGGTTGTGACAATTGTCTATTGGCTGACTACAAGAACCATTTGCAATTATGTTGTTGACTATTTTTTCTGCTGTTCCTTGCCGGTACTCTTAAATTAGAGCAAGATTATAATTAATTATTTCCTTGAAAATCGATGTAGCTTATATGCCACTGAGGGTTTCATCTACAGCATCTAATTAAAACAAGTTATTAATTTTTAAACTGTTGATTTCTTAGGTCATTGTCTCCGAAAATTTTTCAAAAAGCACCAATGATCTCATTCTTCTTCCACTCTAGCTTCACCATAAATTTAATGTTTGTTCTTGATTCAATTTTAGCAAAATTCATGTTGCTCTGATAAGAGACTCTTTCAAACTGATAACTTAACCTGCTTGTACCTCACACTATGTTCAGAAATCAGAGATGATATAACAAGTTTATACAAATTTATTTGTGTACATTTCCTTAATTCACATCTAGTTTTTATGAGTTTTTTGTTTTTCTTTTTTCCCCAGAGTACACATTTTTATCAACTTTTTGAAAATCCATCATATTTTAATGATAACAATCTTAGAATACATCACCGATGTAATGATATATGAGTAGCAAGCATGTAATACACCATGAAAATATATTGGAAGTAGTAATGAGAGTATATGAAAAAATTCTGCTTTAGGAGAGATGCTGTTTTTGACCAGGATCACAATGAGTCTTAGTATGGAGTAAGCCAGTGGACCACTCAGGGAACATAAAAATTAAGACAGGGGCAGAACAGAAAGTACCTCATAGGTCTTAGTGTTTTAGATTTACCTTTTCATGTTTACACGTGCTTATTTATCTTGTTTTAGTAGTTTATATAATATGAAAGTTATATTATAATATTTCCCAAGAAGAGGCACAACCTTAAATATTATTAATGTATTAGTTAAGTTACTATCTAAAGTATACATTTTTTGTTTATTCACCTGTACATATATGAGTTTAACTCACCAGATTTATATTTTCAGAAAGATAATAACATTTTTTTAATTCTAGAGATTAATAAGAAGTCTGATTAATAAGACCATTACTCACTAGAAACAAGTTACTTTAAATATCTATTAAATATTAGCTCAATACTAATTATTATAGTGAGGCTTCTATGATACTAAATGCAGCAGATAAATTTATTATTTATTCTACATTAAACTTTTTATAGCATGTTGGTTCAACTTCCAGTTGGAACAAAATGACAAATGAAATATATTTTTACATGTTTTAAATACATGTATAAAAAGGCAAAAAGTTTAGAAATACCAAGAGTAATATCTAAATTAAAGCTTTAACTCAGCGACATAAAATAAGCCAAATAGCTGATGTTCACCTGGAAGGTATTTGTCAGCTTTAGTGAACTGATACAATTCTACACATATAAACCTCTTTTACACCCACCTCCAAACAGAAATCTCCAATCTTTGACATTAACTAGAAAATTGACAAAAAATTGGTATGGGGAGCACCCAACGCACATAAGAAATCTTGAACACTAGTGGCTCATAGAATGTGTTGTTCTCTAAATTCATACAATGTAAGAGGTCTAAGGAGATAAACCTAAACATTGATAATAATGCTAGACTAGCAACCCAATTTCATGATAAGATACACAAAACTAGCTCCATAAGAAGGTATTTTCAAGCAGTCATGAAAAATAAAAAGATAGACAAATAAATCAACTTAAATAATATCAAACAAAGATAAACTCAATTCATAAATAAGAAGTAACTGCAACAAAATAAACCCATACATGTACATACATATATTCATAAATCATTTAAGTGTTTTTATTAATATACATCTCAGTAATTGGGTCTATTAATTAGCAACAATAACAACAACAGAAAAAGCACTGAGAACTTTTACACACTGGAATAAAAAGTATACATTATTATAAATAAAACTTTAAAACCAAAAATCACAAAAGTACACAAAGGATATTTGTAAAATCTAAATAACACAGATTAGGACTTATGTATCATGGAACACATGATTGGACCACAAGGTAGCTAAGCTACATTTTCATAACTAAAAGATAGCAAAAATAAATGTAAATGGCAGTATAAATTATTTAAAATTGTAAGAAATTGCATAATACTTGAAGATTCATAGGTTAAATGCTTATTTATTCAAAACTTAAAATAGTACACATATCCCATACCACATCAATAAATAAGATTGTAAACTAATTTTCCTATTGTAAAATTCATTTATATTATAAAATTCCTTTTATAAATTATGAAATTCTCATGATAAAGTTAAAATCTATTTTTCCTATTGTAAAATTTATTTATTTTACACATTGCTCAGTGTAGGTGGGTATGTGGCTGTCTGCATTTATGTTTAAAGGTCCCACTTTCCAATCAGAAAATGACTCCAGTATTTTTTTTTTTACAGTTTTTATTTTCCACTTCTTTATTTGGAAACATTTTATTGGGGGCTTGTACAACTCTTCTCATAATCCATAAATACATACATCCAGTGTGTCAAGCGCATTTGAATATTTGTTGCCCTTATCATTCTCAAAACATGTGCTTTCTACTTGAGCCCTTGGTATCAGCTCCTTATTTTCCCTTCCCTCCTTGGTCCCACACCCTCATGAACCCTTGATAATTTCTAAATTATTATTATTTACTCATATCTTACACCATCTTACAACTGGCTTCTCCCTTCCCCTACTTTTCTGTTGTCCGTCCCCCAGGGAGAAAGTTATATGTAGATCTGTGTAATTGGTTCCTCCTTTCTATCCCACCTTCCCTCCACCCTCCCAGTATCACCACTCTCACCACTGGTCCTGAAGGGTACATCTGTCCTGGATTCCCTGTGTTTCCAGTTCCTATCTGTGCCGGTGTACATCCTCTGGTCTAGCCGGATTTGTAAGGTAGGATTGGAATCATGATCATGGTAGGGGAGGAAGTATTTAAGAAATAATGGACGCAAAGTAACTGGTCCTGAGGCTCCAAAATTACACTTAAAATTTTCTTTTTCCAGGACTCTAACACAAGGTCAACATCTCTAGTATGTGGAAACACCCTCTAAAGTATCTAAACACTGTAAAGTACATTGAATATCAAAACACAGTAGAGTAAATAAAATTAACTTATTTTTCACTATGTTTTGATCTTTAAACACCTGTCGGTTTGGTGGATGGAACAATAACACATGTTTCACTTATGTTATATTTAGTTAATGATCAGATGCTTTTTATATATGAAACATAGATTAGGTAAAACTTTAGAAACAGTAACTGGATTAATATGTTCTTAAGGGTATGGCAAGGGAGGTTGAGAGAAAGGGGGACTTAAAAACAATGAGTGCAGGAAAGAAGAAAATGTTTCAAAATTGTGGTGATGATTGCAAAACTCTTTTTATTATGATTAAACTATTGAATTGTATGATATGTGTATTATAAATCAATACAATTGTTTTTTTAAAAAGGTCTTAATGTCACTTTCCTGGTGAAAACCTTCCAAATTATGAGTATAATTGTGGCTAAAAGAACATTTCTTTTAAAAAAGAAAGCTAAAGTATCTATGAACTACTGGTAAATTTATCTTAAAAGGAACAAATTTATATAATCTGAAAAGTCTGCCTTTTTAAGTAAGGTAAATGAAAATGGAACAGTCATCAATTCAAATTATTAAACAAATATAATACAAAGACATTAACAAAGAAAGATAAAAATATGTAAAGAATGCAGGAAAGAGAGAATACAGAGGTGACTAAAAACCCATTTTAGCTCCAAAACATAAATAAATCTGAGAAAAGAATCATATAGAAGTAAAAGTTGAGTTTTCAATAATGACAATGTGATGCAGTAAAAAAATTATAATGCAAGTACCAAGTAGCAAAATTTAATTTTTGAAAAAATGGATAAAAGATAATCATTAAATAAATGTTTGCTGAAAGAAAAAATAGAGTGAGAACTTAAATGCCATGACATTAAATAGTTATTTTTTGTTTCGGTTCTCTGCACAGTGGTTGATATATTTATCAAATCTAAAATGACAAATATCAGTCAATTTCTGTTCACAAATATCTACTATCTCGAGATTAAACTACTGCATTCCATTTTGAAGACTTCCAGATTTTCTTAATTCATGCTCTGTTCAACATGGTTGAAGCTATATATGACATAGTAGCTGCCAGGCAGAAGTTACAACACAATTCAGAGGATATGGAATATGGGACATTGTAGCAGATGTCAGATGGATCTGGACTGAAAGTGCTTACCTGTGCATTATCTACAACACAGAGCTTTCTTTTTTTTTCTTTTGAATATTTATTTCAACTTCTTCCTACCTAGCAAACGCAATTTATATACTTTTGGTTTCTTGATTTGTTATTTATGAAAACATAGCCTTAGAAGCTTTCAGCTTTGTTGTTGTCAGGTCCCTGCTAGTCTGTTAGGACACATAGTGGCCATAGGCACAACAGAGCCAAACACCCTGTGGTCGTGCACCGTCCGCACCCTTGTTCCTATGCTTGAGCCCATTGTTGCAGCCATGGTGTCAGGCCATCTCCTTGAGGACTTTCCTCTGGTTCGATGATCATCTACTTTACTAGATATGATGTCCTTCTCCAAGGACTGGTCTCTCCTGAGAAGGCCCCCAACATGCAAGAAGTCTAGCCATTCATGCCACTGTGGTTGCACTTCTTCCAAAACAGATGATTTGGGGGTTTTTTGCAGTCCCTGGTACCTTCAGTATTCTCCAAGACCGTAATTTGAATGTATTGATTCTTCTGCAGCCTTTTTTAATGCAGCTTTCACATGCATACGAGGCAACTGAAGATACCATGACTTGGGTCAGGGACATCTTAGTCCTCAAAGCAATCTCCTTACTTTTCAATATTCTTAAGAGGTCCTTTGCAGAATATTTAGCTAAGCAACTGGTTACTGGTTCCATAATCATTGATTACGGATTCAAGCAAGACACAATCCTGACAACTTCAACCATTTCTCCATTTATCATGATGTTACCTATTGGTCCAATTAGGAAGATGTGGGTGTTTAGATTGAGTTGCAATGCAATGTAAGAAAACAAAACAAAAACAAAAAACCACGAATTTGACTCATGTGAAATGTGAACCCAACAGACAGTTGCTTAAGCAGAAAAAAAAGATACTGCAAGCTTTATAATTGGAAAAGGCATTTAATAGGGGTGTATCTTTCCACTTTACTTATTTAACCAGGGTACCCTGAACAAATAGCCTGAGAAATCACGTTATGAAGAAAAGAGCAGAAGAATTTATTATTATACTGTAAAATCAAACCATACTGACTGCCAGGGAGTCAAAGCTGATGGATAATGATCCTCTGTCTGTTTACGAGACTGTAACTCTTTATGAGAGTAGAAAGCTGAGTTTTTTTCCAGAGGAACTGCTGGTGGTTTCCAACTGCCCACCATGTGGACCACAGTCTATTGCATAACCATTACTACCAGGGATCCTCTTACACAGTGCGAGGAAATCATAGGCCTTACTTGCTTTGGTGTAATATGATCACATAACCAGCGCTCATCTCATTTGCAATATTTTGGCTCTCAAAGTCTAAAAAAAATGTAGTTGATTTAAAAAAATTGAAATAAACCAATTAAAAAAACTCACTGGGAAAATCTCAATGCATTAGCAATACTTGTTAGGAGAGGCAGTAATTGTCATTGGCTGGAATATCAAATATGAAGTATAATCCCACTCTTCCAATAGCTTGATCTTCACGCAACTTTATTTTCCTTGATTTATGAAAATCTAGGTATCAGCTGAAAATGTGCAATGAAATATTGTGGCAAGAATATTTTTGGAAGACATTCACAAACAGAAATGCAGCCAACCTTTTAAATCCATTGCTTGAGTTGGATGAAAGTTAAGCAATTTAGAAAGCTGTGTCAAGTGTTTGAGGATATATGGGCCCCACACTAATGCAGTAACGTTCCAAATGGCACTTCTGTGACCTGTAAGAACTGGTCTTCGTGCCCAAATGATGACATATGCATCCCAGTGCTAGCAAAGTTGCTCCATAATTTGGCTTCTTTGAACTACATAAAAAGTTTAGCAAGTGTGTTCTAATTTTGGTGGAGACAAATACAAAGAGAGTCGCACTATTATTACTATAACTTCCAAAGACATACAGTTTTAATATAGTAATTATAGAATTATTAATTAAAGAATTTATGATATGTAAAATTTATTCTATTGAAATCAGTAAAACATGCAACAATGTATGATTCTTCTTAGTCCATATTAATTTTAATTCTAATTAATATATAGGCATTGGGTTTGCATATCAGATTTTGAAGCCTATCAATTTTTCATATAGATTTGAGAGACAATCATAATAGCAGGATATATTGTGTTATATAATATTAATTAAATTTTATTTACATATAGTATACATTTATGGTCATAGTTTCATTGTTTTATATATATATTATTCTAGGTTATTGCATTTTATATTTATCGAATTACTCCTATTTAAACTATTTAATATTTATCTAGCTATTTTCAATTATAAAACCTGTATTCAGTAGTTCAGTTTAGCAAGCTAAATGATACTAAATAAGTAGTTACTACATAATTTCATTAGTCTATTATATGTTCCATAAATGACAAATTTAGTAATTTTTATTGCCATCTGACCTAACCACATGATTTATTAAATTAGACAGACTTAAGTTTGTGTCAAGTATAAATTAGTCATATTGTCTATTTTATTAAAACTATTATCATTTTAAGAAATACTGTTTCACATTTCAAACACTTTATCATTACTTTTAGAACTTTGGGATGCAAAAATACAAAGTTTCTGTGCATCTCTGTGTGAGTCACTCTAAATTTGTGCATAAATTATTAATATTGTTGTAAAACAGATGTGCAATTGCTAGGCTAGAAAGCATAATGTTTCCTGTGAATTTAAAGCTGTTAAGATAGGGAAAATATAAAACTTATATAGCAAATATCTCAAATATTTCATATACATAAACTGAGAATGTTATATAGGCTAAATCAATTTATAAAGATTAAATAAATTTAGTTTTTAACAGACTAAATAAATGAACAGCTAAACATGTATCAAAATATCACCTTTAAAACAACAATAACTCATTGATTTTTGTTTTGTTTTGTTTTTTAATTATTGATCAGGATTTAATACACATATCATTACATTGCACAGTTCAATCACATCAAATAGAATTGGACAAATGCTACCACAGTCACTTTCCAGACATCCTTTTTTCTACATGAAGTCCTTGACATTGTCTCCTTTGTACCTCAACACCACCACTGTACCCTCCCCTGCCAAATCTTTATTCTACTTGCTGTCCCTATAGGCTCATCAACCCTGAGTTTCATATACCAAAAAAGGGACAAACATATAAACCAACTTCCAGGGGGTGCCTTCCAGTGATATAACACATCTGAGATGCACCCTAATGTGAACAAACAAAAGCCAAGCAGACCAATACTAACCAAAAATAGAGAAAATTTTTGGAAACCAGACCAGGCACACCTACATCGTAGGGAGGATCTCCTGGCAAAGTTTTAAGTGTTCAAGTCAGATTTATGCATTTGATTTTCTATGTTCATCTTTCTAAAGCACTCTGGTGACTACAGTGAACCCTCGCTACTTCGCGCTTCGACTTCCGCGGCTTCACTCTATCGCGGTTTTTGCGTAACAGTGCATGCGCTGTCATTACTGCCACTGATTGGCTCATACTGTACACGCTTGATGCCATAAATAATATAATAAATAATAAATGATAATTGTAACGTCCAAAATGTTTTACTGTATTTTCCCTTTTTCGTTTAATAAATTGGGTAATACGAGTGTAATGGTGACTAAAGGGTGTTTTTTCATGTCCTCTATGCTCTAACTAAGAAAATATTTGATTTACAAATAAGGAATCCTACTTCGCGGAATTTCATTTATCACGGTAGGGTCTAGAACCGACTAACCACGATAAACGAGGGTTCACTGTACTTTTCTTCTGTCTCTCAGTTTTAGATAGGAGAGTTCTCCAACCACTTATTTCTTATATAGTTCCCAAAATGAATCTTGGGTACCCACTGTCATTATTGTCTTCTGCACACTGGACTCTCACAATTTAGGTAATGGTAATTTTTTATAATGAGCATCATTGTCACACATTTAGAATATTGTTTATATCAAGAAAAATGTGCCTCATCACTGAAGGAACAACTGGAACCAGAATTAAACCACACAAAATATCTAATAGGGTCACTTGCAGTGTTTTTTGTGTGAAGGTCACTGTAATTTGGAATCAACCTGCTGACAGTTTTTGTGTTTAAACATCTAGTGCTGTAGAAACACTGGCAATCCCTGGGTTACAAACACTGAGCACACTTACAACTCATAAACTAACTGCTATAAAACACATTACTGTAAAAATGAGATACTTGTAATGGTTTATAGTAACCAATAGGTGTTGCTTTGTGACATCATCAAAAATTATTATTATTATTGTATCATGAGTTAATGTGTTTAGATTGCTTTTTAAATTAAAAAAAAATTTTAAATCATTTTATTAGGGGCTCATACACTGCTACCGCAATCCATACATACATCAACTATGTAAAGCACATTTGTGCATTCATTGCCCTCATCATTCTCAAACATTTGCTCTCCACCTAAGCCCCTGGCATCAGCTCCTCAATTTTCCCCTCCCTCCCTGCTCCCCCCTCCCTCATGAACCCTTGATAATTTATAAAGTATTATTTTATCATACCTTTCCCTGTCCGACATGGCCCTTCACTGTTGTCTGTCCCCCATGGAGGAGGTTACATGTAGATCATTGTAATGGGTTCCCCCTTTCCAACTCACCCTCCCTTCACCCTCCC